>NW_026068472.1:25093-27393 GCF_014885135.2 Alexandromys fortis | reverse complement strand
TAGGAAATAATGGATAAGCTAAGGTTAAGGAGTGTTTTATAGATAATTAATGGATAAGTTGTATTAAGGTTATAGATAAGTAATGGATAAGTTGTATTAAGGTTAAGAAGTGTTTTATGAATAAGTGATAAGTAAGATTAAGGTTATGAATTGGTTTTATGTATTAGGTTTAGTAGGATTAATAATTGTGATATTGAATTGCCTGTGTGTTGCCCATTATCAATCCCCCATACCTATTGAGATTGTAACCCCCATTGATGCATTGGATATTGAAGTTGCTAGTAAAGAATCATCATAAAAACAATTCTCTTGCTTGGTCTGGTTACTCATCACTCTCTGGGGAGAAGGGCACAGAGTCCTCATAGACACTACTCGAAAAGAACCTGGAGCTGAAGTCCCCCAGCTCGTAACAAAAGCTCAGTCCCACATTCTTGATGTTTTTGGCTCCTCCCCCAAAGTTTGAAGGTGCCAAAATCCCAAGACCCTGACTAAAGGGTACCACAATGGGGCACAATCTTTGGGGGCTGAAGGAGTCACCAGGGAGTTGCTTTGCTCAGCAAAAATCTGGTATTTTACTTTTTAATTTGGCTTGATATGTCTTAATGCTTTGATGAAGAAATCTATTATTGGGTACAGAAAATTTATTAACTTGGTGTGGTCATATGTAAACCATAGCAAACCTGTACCTACACACACAAATGTACACTCTTGCATATATACATATATATATACATACATATCAATTATACATTAAAATAGACAACTATTAAAACATTATGGTATTGTGCATATCCTCTAAGTGCCACATGGTATCTCACTATATTTGAATTTCTGCAAAAATATACCATCAGGGGGGGATGGAGAGATGGCTCAGAGGCAAAGAGCATTGGCTGCTCTTCCAGAGGTCCTGAGTTCAATTCCCAGCAACCACATGGTGGCTCACAACCATCTGTAATAAAATCTGGTGTCCTCTTCTGTACTGTAGGATATATGCAGGAAGAACCCTGTATACATAATAAATAAAAATCTTTTTAAAATATATGCCATCAGCTTTTTTGGTTGGAAAGAACTGAAATTCACTGATCACTTATGGAGGTGGAGAAGCCCTCAATCACTTAGCGATATCATCTGTCTCTGGTGAGGGTTCCCTACTCGTAGGTTGCACACGGCCAGCTTTTTGCCATGTTCTTGGGTAACTTAAATAATTAAAGGCCTGTTTTCTAAATGTACAAATATTACTTATTTAGACTTTTCCCCAAAAACCTTGTCACCCACAAAAGACCCTACCTCACTCTGTGACTTCCTTGAAGGTCAATGAATGTAATTGCATTGCTTGGGTCATCCAGGTTGGGGTAACCTTCAGTAGTGCTTGAGGCCTCAGTCACCCTGACAAGGAAGGAAATGCCATGGATCATTCATTAGCATACTTTATTACTATACCATCAATGACAATCAGGTCTATACTACTGTGAGAGTTTTTTTTGTTGTTGGAATACTCATGTTTGAGGCAAGTGGGGTATGAATTATATGTGAATAAATAATAAAATATACACAATCACACACTTTTTTATGTGTTCCAGGACAGGCTCCAAAACCACAGAGAAACCCTGTCTTGAAAAAAAAAGAGTTAAAGTTATATCTGAAAACCATCTAAATTAGTCGCCATCTGTTCTTGGATAAATTGGGATTACACCGACTGGGAACTGGGGTAATCAAACCAAGATGGACACGACCGACATCCCAGCACAGGAGCAGTATGAATGAAGGAAGCGGTAATGGACTCTGAGCAAGTCCAAGTGCTCCAAAAAATCAGTCACCCTCTTATACACAAAGGATATGGAAGCAGAGAGGGAAATCAGAGAAGCTTCACCTTTCACAATAGCCACAAACAGTATAAAATATCTCGGGGTAACTCTAACCAAGGAAGTGAAAGATCTATTTGACAAGAACTTTAAGGCATTGAAGAAAGAAATCGAAGTGGATACCAGAAAATGGAAGGCTCTCCCTTGCTCTTGGATTGGGAGGATCAACAGAGTAAAAATGGCAATTCTACCAAAGGCAATTTATAGATTCAATGCAATCCCCATCAAGGTCCCATCAAAATTCTTCACAGATCTTGAGAGGACAATAATCAATTATATATGGAAAAACAAAAAACCCAGGATAGCCAAAACAATCCTATACAATAAAGGATCTTCTGGAGGCATTACCATCCCTGACTTCAAACTCTATCACAGAGCTACAGTAATGAAAACAGTGTGGTATTGGCATAAAAACAGAGAAGTCGACCAATGGAATCG
>NW_026068472.1:14296-22943 GCF_014885135.2 Alexandromys fortis | reverse complement strand
ATATAAAAATAAATAAATAAATAAATAATAAAAAAAGAACATGGAGAGTAAACCCAACTTTGCTGTTTAGAGATAGGGCCCCTATGAACTGAGTAGGAGTAAGGAAGGTCACCTACATGGTCTAAAATGGATGGGTTTGTAGAAAAGAGACTGGCCAGAGGGAAAACACAGGCATACATTGTCTCTCCCTTTGTGCAGGTTTGAAGCCCTCAGGGCTTCACAACAAGAGCTGCATTATGACAGGATACCCTTTGATCTTGGGCCAGAACCCTGTGCGCAAATATAGCTTCTTCCTTTAAAATGCACACAGCTGTGCTGTTGTGTTAGCAGCAGCTGAAGATGATCTAATCCATATAGCAGTTTTGATATGACCCACATTCCCATGAGGGACATTTGTGACAGATCCAAGCAACTCCAGCAGTGTCAGCAAGGCACACATTCCAACCACAAACATCAGTAACACAGCCAAGCAACTTAGCAACTTGAGAAGATCAGTTTCCCTAGACCTGGGTCTTGATATATAAGGACTTTGATATATATGGGCCAGGTAGGGTTCCTGTTTCCTTAATGCCTAGGTTTCTACATTCTTTCTCCCTTTGTAAACAGAGAAATGGACTGAAATAAGATGTACCCAGTCCTTTGGGTAAGAAGGAATTTAGAACATTTGGTGGATAAAATTTGGACTTTGATCTTCAGTAGAAAGCTTCTAATTTTCAAGTTATTTGGTAAAAACATCCTGCCAATTATTTCCCATCATTGATGATCACAAATGTGGTAGACCAGGTTTCCCAGGAAACAGGCTCTGAAATAGAGTGTTACCTGCAGATGTTTTATTTTCAAGGAATAGTGCCT
Source organism: Alexandromys fortis (assembly GCF_014885135.2). NCBI lineage: Eukaryota > Metazoa > Chordata > Mammalia > Rodentia > Cricetidae > Alexandromys > Alexandromys fortis. The sequence continues at coordinate 22,091 of NW_026068472.1, read as the reverse complement.
ATGACAGTGAAGATGGCAAGGTTAGGAAGAAGGAAAAATGATGATGAGCCAATTCTTTGGGAATCTCAGGAGCCAGGGTGAACTTTAGAGCTGTGTTAAATTAAGAATGGATGGTCAAGCCATTGAATCCTGAATGCATCAGTAACTCGATACATACTGCTTCCATAGAGGAGAATCTAAGCTTTTAGAGGCCAGAGAAGAAATGTCCTGTGAGAGTTAGAAACACTGCTGACACATGCAGAAACAAGTGTCAGTTCTGAAGGGTGAATGACATGTGTAATCTACTCCAGTGGTCATTCTGGACTCTTCCATTTCCTCAGAAAGGAATTAACCAAGCTAGCTCAGCTATCTAAACCCCTGTTTCCTTTGACTTACTTTCTAAGTAACGTATATGCTCTATGGTTTAATAGAAAGGAGAGCTGTAACTATAAAATGTATTGGTAAATTATCTGTCATTATAAAACAATAACTGGGAAAAACTTAAAAAAAGGAAAGTGTCATTTTGGCTCCAAGTTTCCATCTATGGTAAATAGGTCCTGTTACTGTGAGCCTGGGTCGAGGCAGAACATCAAGGCAGGGTACAGGTGGAAGAGCTAGTCTACCTGTCTCATATTAGCTGGAAATGGAGGGAGAGGGAGAGTGGGAAAGAAAGGGAGGGAAGGAGGGAGAGGGAGCAAACAAAATATACTCCAAGGGCATGAGCTCAGCAACCTGATGCCTATAATTACACAATTCGACCCAATCACCAAAATCTTTCATTGCCTCTTATCAGGCTTTGAATCCACCATAGAGTTTATTGAATGATCCACTCAATACCTATGAAACTCTGTTGAATTGGAGAGCAAGCCTTTAGAACATGAGCCTTAGCTCAGAGTATTTTACCACAGCAGCAGAGAAGGAACCAGTGATGAAGGGAAAAAGAGCCTCTTACACTGGTAGCAGTAAAGTTCTAGAGAAGACTTACTAAGTCATTCCAGCTACAGTAACATTGACAACCAAGAATAATCATCGCCTGGAAGGTCTTAAAACCAAGCCAAACCAAAAATTTTAGGTGCCATATTATCCAACTATTCTATTTCCAAGTGTATATTCAAAAGAACTGAAGTCAACCCACAAAAGAAATGCCTGCACATTTTTCTTTATTGAGAAAGTATTTACAATAGCGAAGATATTGAATCAACTTAGATGCTCATAAATAGATGAATGGATAGAGAAAATATACACAATTAAATATTATTGAACCAAGAAAAAATGAAATCTTGTCATTTACAGTCAAATAAATGCAATTAGGCTATAACGTTAAATGAAATAAGCTAGACACAGAAATCAGAGTACCACATGTTTGTTCTCTCATTTGGAAATCAAAGCAATCAATGTCCAAGTAGAATAATTTTTACTAGGGGTGAGGACTAATATGAAGGCACTGTGAAGGTAAATAGACAGATGGTCATTAAGATTAAGCTTAGTACATAGAAACATAACATTGTCTCACTAACTTATATATATATAATTTGTATGAATTAATAAAAGCTAAAAATATAATAAAAACAAACAATTGAGTTCTTAGAGAATTCCCCTTTGATAACAGTACTTGAAATTGAAGCAAAAGCCAAGATTTTTTAAGATTGAAAGATGCTAAATGGAGATTAGTTTATTTCTGAGATAGCTAATGGTCATTTTCCAGCTTCACAAATATCTAAGTTCTACAGAATCATTTTCAATGGAAAGTCAGATTGCACAAATGTGTCACCTTTCCTTGGGATCTGTAAGGTCTCTGCTACAGATAGGAGGACCTTGGTGAGAGCAATGTAGAACATTTAGGAGGTTGACATTGAATGAGTCATTGAAGCTGCATTCAGCCTCCATACTATATTCTTTATGGGTAGAGACAAGCTTTGTTAAGTGTACACAATGTCTTACAAGTTGTGTTATTCAAATATATTCCTTCTTATCCATACCACATTTCTGCTAGGTAGTTTCTACGGCCATTCTGTAAGTGGGAAAGCTGGAATTCACAGAGAAGTGATCTGTGCTCAGGCCTCACAGCCAGTAAGTGGCTAAGTGGGAGTCAATACCAAAGTCCACTTGATTTGACCCTCAAACCTGCCCTCAAGTACTGAAGCACAACACTTGGATAACCCAAAACAGGGTACCAAACTGAGTAATGCCACTGCAGATTTCCCCCAGCTTAACCTTGACGTGTTAACTGGTGCAGGACTGTATGCTGGTTTAGCAGCACAGATCACTTATGATCCTGCTGTTTATGCTCAGCTGCAGTAAAGCTCAGAAAGCTCTACCTAACAAAGGAGCAGGGGAACTGCTGTCTAAGGTCCTTCAAGGACCTTCAGAATCTTACTCTGATTTGGCTGACCACCAGTTACACCTGGGAAGTAGCATTTTGGGGGTTGTGGACTCGGCATACGGTCATAAAGCAATTAGCCTTGGAAAATACTAACAAATAGTGTCAAGAGGATATATGCCCCCTTAGAAATAGTAATTTAAATGACTTTATTGGTTGTGAGGAGACTTTAGTGGCACTCACATGTGGGTCAGGTAATTGTTTCTGCCCTTAGGGAGAGTCAGGTGGAGCTAGATCAAGGAACTGCAAGAGGTCAGGACTACGGGTAAAAAAGGAATTGCCCTGCGGGTAAAGGGAAGGTTATTCAACCCCAGGAAAAAGCCAGGTTTGGCGGCAAAAGCCTTTAATCCCAGCACTTGGGGAGGCTGAGGTCAGGCAGGTTTCTGTGAGTTCAAGGTCAGCCTGATTGAAGCTGTAAATTCCAAAAGGCTAGAAGCGGGATGCGTAGTGCCACCCATTTCTCCCTGGAATACTCCTATCTTTGTAATTAAGAATGATTTTCGAAAATTGCTTGGAGACCTCAATTGGGTCCAGCCCAGTCTGGGAATTGCTACCGTAGTCTTTTTTTTTTTTTAAATTTTGGAAACCAGAACATTTATTTTATGACAGATTGAAATCCTCAAGATGAACTGGATGCTGCAACAGCTGCCCTCTTGGGTTTAGGGGTTGTCCCTTCACGGAAACCATGCCTGAATCTTCGGTAGACAATTATTAGGTGCCTCATCCGCCCAGTCCCGGTAGTGTTTTGTCTCTTAGCCTTGGCACTCCAGTTATACTTTCTCTTGCGCTTGGCAGGGTAGCCGCATTTGCCACAGGTAGACTTCTGAAGGTGGTAGGCCTTAGAGCCACAACGGCAGCACAATGTGTGCGTCTTGTTGCGACGCTTTCTGAAGGATGACATTCCTTTCATCATCTTGCTTCTGCAGCCAAGGCCAAAGAGACCGGAAGAGAAAGCACTCCCGCTACTTCCTGTGGATAAGCTTCTGCCTGGCCGCTACTGTAGTCTTAAAACCACTTTTTGACATTTTACAGGGGAATCCAGATGCAGCCTCCTTTTGAAAGTTGACACTTCAGACAAGGCAATGTATTACTTTAATTGAGGAAAAGTTTGCCTTTGCTCATATTCATTATAGTCAACCGCTTCTGTTGATAAATTTTTCCAGTAGCATAGTGCTACTGGAGTTTTTTGGCAGTAAGGACCCATCCTATGGGTACATGTACATGTGTCACCTGTAAAAATTGTTATCTCATATCCATCTACTGTGCTACATGTTATTCAGAAAGGGTACAAACTTAGTTAGCAAGCCTTTGGAATGTTACCTGATAAGGTTATTACATCATATACCCAGGCAGAAATAACTTGGCCGCAAAATTTTGCTAAAGATTGGACCTTGTTTTTATGCACTAATCTTGCAGGTTTCCCCCAGCATAACTTTGTTATTATCCTTCTGATAAGTTGATCCCCTTTTTTAAAAAATCATCCGGTATGCTTTTCTGAAGTCATTTTTTTTTTTTTTTTTTTTTTTTTTTTTTTGCACCCTCTGGCAGGGGCACGGAATGTGTTTACTGATGGGTCTTCCACCAGGCGAGCTGTGGTGGCCTCCCCTCCTGATTTTGATATTCAACCTGTTAATGCTAAATCTGCTCAGGTGGCTGAATTGATCGCCTTACAAATGGCCTTAGAGAAATATGCTGATATTCCTTTTAACCTTTTTACTGTCAGTCAATATATAAGCAAAATTCTTGCTCCTTTGGTAACTGCAGCTTATATTCCCTTTGTATCTCGAGTCCAGATTCAGTTATTGGCTATTCATTCTTTGCTTTGGGCCCAATCTGTTCCCATTTACATAGGGTATTTGCAGGCTCATACTGACCTTCCTGGTCCCTTGAGCAAGGGGAATACATTAGCTGATCATCTTACCCACCAAATTTGTACAGTGAGTCAAAAATTTTATAAAGCTACAGAAAAAGCTCATAATCATTTTCATCTCAATGCTGGGTCTTTAAGATTTCATTTAAAGATTTCTCAAGAACAAGCCACTGATATTGTTTTAAAAAATGCTCTCTGTGTACAGAACTTTTAACTGTTCCCCGTTTAGGAGTTAATCCTTGTGGGCTTGCTCCTAATCATTTATGGCAAATGAATGTTACCCATGTTCCTTCTTTTGAGCGCATGCAATATGTTCATGTAACTGTGGATACATATTCTCATCTTATTTTTGCCCCAGCCCATACAGGAGAAAAATTATGGGATGTTAGAAGTCACTGTCTCCAGGCTTTTGCCTGGAACATAGGAGTTCCAAAAAACTGTAAAAACTGACAATGGGCCAGCCTACACCAGCACTGGCTTTGCTAATTTTTGCTGAGTTCTCCATTTCTCATAAAACAGGAATACCCTGTTCCTCAAGAACAAGCTTTAGGGGAGCGAGCACATTGTAAGCTCAAAGCCTATTTGCATAAAACAAAAAAGGGGGAATATGGTTGCACCCCCAGAGACCATTTGTCTTTTATTTTATACATTTTAAATTTTTTGACTGTTGATGCTCAATCTCGTACTGCTTCGACTGGCATTGGCGGCCAGATTCTTCCAGGATGCCTCATGTCAAATGGAAGAATCTAGCAGATGACACCTGGTATGATCCAGATCCTGTACTGGTGTGGGGAAGAGGGGCTGTTTGTGTTTTCCTGCAGGATACTGACAGTCCAATATGGGTACCTGAGCATCTGGTGCATGCTGTGGATTTTTCTGTCCAGAAGCCTAAAGACAGTACAGAGCCAAGAGATCAAATAGACACTGGCTTGTCAACTGAAGAGTTGCTGGGATCCTGAGGAGCTGTCTGTGGTGGTCCAAGTGCTAAGGATTATTCCTCTATAAACCCATCCCATGATTATGGCGGTGATTGCTGTGGCTGCCAGAGTGGCTATGGCTGCTAGATTTTTCATTAGTCAGTTGCTTCTGATAGCACAATAGATACCTTCTCAGGGCAGGTTGCAAATGCCTTGGCCATCCAAATTGAGCTAAATTTACAAATGAATATTGCAGTTAATTATGTATTGGTTGTGGTTGAAGAACGCTGCTAGGTTATACAGTAAAAGGCTTATTGCTGTTATTCACGGACCCTGGAGTGCACTATTTACAAGTTGGCTCTTGAGATTATTCTACTTAACTATACTAGGGTTCCTCCCATCAGTGCTGAGACCTTACTTAAAGGGCTCCAATTTGTGGGCAGACTTATTAAGGACTGAGCAGGCACAGCCTCCTTAAGGAGTGCTTATAGGTGCTGGAGCATCATCTTCATGGTTTCACAGTGCCAGAGCCAAAAGGCAAGCTCAGGTAAATCTCTTATGTGTTCTTTCAATCTCCAGGCCCTTGCCTGACTCATGTACTATACAGTGGCACACCAACTGTACTGAAAGGGTAACAGAATCAGGTGTTATACCAGTATTGGGGTCTCAGAGATCAAACTAATGTCATCAGACTTAGCAACAGGAGCCTTTGCCCACTGGGCCATTTTGCTAGCACTTGGCCAAAACTTCCTGCACAGTATTTATTTAACTAGTTTTTCCTCCTAATAAACACATTGCTCAATTGTACATGCTTCTGCCTCTTCATCTGTATAATGCCTGTAAGAATGTTTTATTGTTGTGTTTTTATAATTTATAATTTCATCTTTAGTCAGATATCATGGGTATTGGCAGTATATATTTGGCAGGAAATTGGGTCCCCCCACCCCACACACAATCCTCTTTCTTCCATCTGTAAATTCAGGCAAGTGGTTGGTAATCTCAGGCTTTAGACAGAAGAGCACAGGAGTAACAAAAGAGATGTCTTGATGCGGGGGCATTTTGGGGTTAGGGAGAAACATGGTGCCAGGGAAATTCTCAGAAACCCACAAAAATGATCCCATCTAAGACTCCTAGCAATGGTGGAGATGGTGCCTGAACTGGCTATCTACTGTAAGCAGATTGGTGACTTCCTAATTGGCTTCAGAGATACACTATCCAGTAACTGATTGAAGCAGAGGCAGAGATCCACAGAAAAGTGCTTTGCTGAGAGTCTTGACGAAGAAAGGGAGGAGAGATTGTACTAACCAGGGGGGTCTTGATGGGGGATCCCACAGAGACAGCTCATGGATTCTGAACCAACAGTCAGAGAGCCTGAATAGAACTGACCTAGGCCCTCTGCATCTGTGTGACCATTCTGTATCTTGGTGTCTTAGTAAGGCTTCTAAGCAGGACTCCCCCTGGTAAGTTGATGGATTCCCTGGCCCTGGCAGGGGAGGAGCTCAGACCTGTCTCAACTTGATGGCCATGCTTTGTGCAAGCCCATAGGAGCCCTGTCCCTTTCTGAATGGAGATGGAGGAGGAGTGGATGGGGAGGGAGGTAGATGAAAAAGGAAGGGGACAGGAGGAGAGGAGGGAGGGAAATTTCTTGGTATGTAAAATAAATTTTAAAATGTTATTTAAATAAAAGAAAAAGAGAAGAGCACAGGCTTCTTATGATGGAATAAGGGTGAGAAAATCTACGAATAAAAGATAAATTAGGAACCACTGATGGATTTTAAAATCCGAGAGCACATACACATTGTTAGGTGAAAAGAAAAAATGAAAGAGAAGCAGTGAGGAAAAACTTGTATTAATCTGTTTCAGTCATTTTTGGAAAATAATCTTGGATAGAACACAAATGTGGGAGAAGTTGTACAAATGGAAGCAGCAGGAAGGGTCAACTGCTGCTCAGGAGGAACAGAGATACAGAAAGCAGGTACATTGTAGATTCTGAATGTTGAATTTGCAGAAGAAAGGTTGCTCCTAAAGGGAAGCTGGCATCAGAGGGGACTGCTTCTGATGGGGACACAAAGCAGACTTATGCAAAACAGTGTCACCTTACACAGAACAGAGAGGAGCCAGCTAAACAGGTCATCATAGAAAGCAGGAGACATTGACAGAGTAGGAGGCAGGGAGGCAAAAACAACTGATGCAGTCTTTCTTTCCAAGTAAAGTCAAGGACAAAACAAGGCACAATGAGTGCACAAAGTGACCCGGTAAGGAGGGTACATAAGGCAAAGTCACAGGATAAAATGGCTGAAGACTCAAAGAGACAGAGAGACCAGAAAGGACCAGATGGGAAAGCTGAAATCCTTATTGAGCAACATGAGTCTGACTTTTAAGTGACCTAGGCTGACTTGGATCAAAAACATTATCAAGAATAGAAAACTTTGGGGGCTGGAGAGATGGCTCAGAGGTTAAGAGCACTGCCTGCTCTTCCAGAGGTCCTGAGTTCAATTCCCAGCAACCACATGGTGGCTCACAACCATCTATAATGAGATCTGGTGCCCTCTTCTGGTCTGGTGGCATCTATGCAGATAGAACACTGTATCCATAACAAATAAATAAAAATCTTTTTTTTTTTTTTTTTTTTTTTTTTTTTTTTTTTTT
>NW_026068472.1:0-11641 GCF_014885135.2 Alexandromys fortis | reverse complement strand
ATCAACCTACCCCTGGACCCAGCAATACCACTCTTGGGAATATACCCAAGAGATGCCCTATCATATGACAAAAGCATTTGTTCAACTATGTTCATAGCAGTATTATTTGTAATAGCCAGAACCTGGAAACAACCTAGATGCCCTTCAATGGAAGAATGGATGAAGAAAGTGTGGAATACATACACATTAGAGTACTATGCTGCGGTAAAAAACAATGACTTCTCGAATTTTGCATGCAAATGGATGGAAATAGAAAACACTATCCTGAGCGAGGTAACCCAGACCCAAAAAGATGAACATGGGATGTACTCACTCATAATTGGTTTCTAGCAATAAATAAAGGTCATGGAGTGTATTCCTGGTGAACCTAAAGAAGCTAAATAAGAAGGCGAACCCAAGGAAAATCATATTGTTATCCTCTTGGCTATGGGAAGTAGACAAAATTGCCGGGGAGAAAATTGAGATCTTGGGGGTGGGGTGGGTTGGGGATAAGGGGGTATGGGGAGAGAAAAGTGAGAAGGGGAGAATTGGGGGAACTTGGGGAAACAGGAAGATTGGGATAAAGGAAGGTTGGATAGGGGAGCAGGGAAGCACATATCTTAGTTTTGGCTAAACATCTTACTAAATACTTTATAATAAGAAGTCCTCAGTATCTTTTTCAGGTAGTCAAAGTCTATTGCAATAAGCAAAGATTTTAACAGATTGTTGCACACAAAAAGTTTTACTCCTATATAAAGTACAAAACTTTATCACACTGAATGCATTTATAGGGTTTCTCTGCAGTATACTTTTTTCTCATGATTTAGAATATTCATACATGCAAAGACTGTAACACACTCATTACATTCATAGGGTTTCTCTCCAGCATGAGTTAGTAGATGACTGTGATAAACAAAGCCTTTACCATCCTAGTTTCATTCATAATGTTTCTCTCCAGTATGGGTTCTTTTATGTTTTTGGAGACTACTGTGACATGCAAAGGCTTTACCACACTGATTACATTCATAGAGTTTCTCTCCAGTATGTATTCTTTCATGCCTTTGAAGATTACTGTGGGGTTGGAGAGATGGCTCAGCGGTTAAGAGCATTGCCTGCTCTTTCAAAGGTCCTGAGTTCAATTCCCAGCAACCACATGGTGGCTCACAACCATCTGTAATGAGGTCTGGTGCCCTCTTCTAGCCTGCAGGCATACACACAGACAGAATATTGTATACATAATAAGTAAATAAATATTTAAAAAATAAGATTACTGTGATGAGCAAAGGTTCTACAACATTGATTACATTCATAGGGTTTCTCTCCAGTAAGGGTTCTTTTATGACTTTGTAGATGACTGTGCTGTGCAAAGGCTTTACCACACTGATTACATTCAGAGTGTTTCTCTCCAATATAGCTTCTTCCATGACTTTGTAGAAGACTATGACATGCAATGAAATGTTTAAGAACATATTTAGCAAGCCATACAAATTTGTACACTAAAATCCAGATGACATCATTAAAAAAAAGAAAACCTAAGTAATTTGAAAAGTATTCAATGTTAGTACCAATGCAATGGAATACATGCCTTAATATTGTTAAAATGACAAGATATTCCAAAATAATCTGAAAATGCAACACACACAAAAATAAAAGATTTTGGTGAGGACAACCTTGTTACATTTTTCAAGTGTGAGATTTTAAGCTACTATACAGGATAAGAAACTAGTCATTGTTTTGGAACTTCACATACTCAGTAGTGTTATGGATAGACACATTCTTATCTGTAATAGACATTACCCCTGAGTTGCCATAATGATAGGAGGTACCCTTCTGCTCTCCTTGCTAGCATAAGAAACATAGAATCTGAGCCAGGCGATGGTGCATGCATTTAATCCCAGCACTGGGGAGGCAGAGGCAGGTGGATCTCTGTGAGTCCAAGACCAGCCTGGTCTACAAGAGCTAGTTCCAGGACAGGCTCCAAAGCCACAGAGAAACCCTGTCTCGAAAAAAAAATCCAAAAAATAAAAAAATAAAAGAAACACAGAATCTGATAGTGTGCAATTTGAAGAGCTTGTTTGCAATAGACAAAAGCAGTGCAGAGGGATAACAGATTGTCCAACAAAAACAAGAAGGGTTCATGAGGTCAATGCTCATTAATAGAAGTTGTTCATATTTGTAACAATATTTAGAGAACATAACAATTGTTTTATTTGCTATTTCCTTGGAAGACATAATCTCTCAAATTTAAGTCAAGACAAGGCCATGTAGTTTCTATTAAAGTAACAGGAGGATTATAAAATAAATTGATATTCTTGCCTATAATCCAGTGCTGACAGTATGGAGATTGGTTGTTTAAGAAGCTGCATGTCCCACTTTGCTACACACTGTAACACATGAAGTATCAGTGGAAGAGAGGCTGACAGATGCCTAGGTCCTAAGCCCTCTAGAAAGGCAGGAAGAAGGCAATCCATGGCCAGAGATAGACTAAAAACTGGGAATGACAAGATCTCTTGCTTCCAAAAAAGTCAAGAAATAAGAAAAAAGATTAAAATAAATAAGAAGCCCCAGAGAACTGAGAGCAGCCTTCCCATACCCACAATCTTTTACCACAAGAGCCTTGACCCTGATTGCTCCTGAAGAGGTGAGTATCTGGATTCATGGCTGGAAGATCCCATTCTCCAGGGCCTAGGGTCTGGAGGCACATCCCTTTCTTAACCACCAACCACCAAACCTCAGAGACCCCAGAGCAGCCTCCTACACCTGCAACCAACCCCCACTGCACCTAAGACCACCTGAGCTTTGGCCCAGACTGCACTTAGGAAGAAGCCCCCAGAGCTGCATCAGCAATTACCAAAAGTGTGGTAATGCCAGTACCAGGAGGAAGAGTGATCACCTAAATCACAGGCATAACCTGCAGCAATTGGAGGAAGACAGATCCCTTGAAGCACAGGCCCTACCTGTACCCCTTGGAGGAAGAGATGGGTAGGTGCCAATGCAAGAACACATTCAACAACCTAAAGGCAACATGGCTATATATGAACCTAGTGATTCTAAAAAAGGAAGATCTGAACATCCTAACCCAGAAGAAGCAGAATAAAATGTCCTTAAATATAACTTAATGAAGATTATAGAGACCCTTAAACAGAAAATGAAAAATTCCCTTAAAGAAATGGGGGAAAACACGTACAAAAAAAATGGAAGAAAGCAATAAATCTCTTATGGAAAGTCAAGAAAAAAAACAATCAAACAGGCAATGCAAACAGTTCAAACTTCAAAACTGAAATAGAGACAATAAAGGAAACCAAACCAAGGTAATTCTTGAAGTGAAAAATCTGGGTAAATGAACAGGAACTACAGATGCAAGCTTAATCAACAGATAATAAGAAATGGAAGAGAGAATCTTAGGAGTTGAAGGTACTCTAGAGGAAATAGATTCATTAGTCAAAGAAAATATTACATCCAACAAATCCTTACACAAAACATCCAGGATATCTGGGACAGCATGGAAATATCAAACCTAAGAATAATAGGGTAGGGATAGAAGAAAGAGAAAAACTCCAGCTCAAAGGCACATATTTTTTTTTTCCACAAAATCATAGAAGGAAGGAAACTTTCCTAACCTAAAGAAGGCTATGCCTATGAAGGTACAAGAAGTTTACAGAGGGCTGGAGAGATGGCTCAGTGGTTAAGAGCATTACCTGCTCTTCCAAAGGTCCTGAGTTCAATTCCCAGCAACCACATGGTGGTTCACAACCATCTGTGGTGAGTTCTGGTGCCCTCTTCTGGCCTGCAGGCATACACACAGACAGAACATTGTATACATAAATAAATAAATTTTTTTTTAGAAAAAGAAGCTTACAGAACACCAATTAGACTGGATTAAAAAAAAAGTCCCTCACCATATAAAAATCAAAATACTTAACATGCAGACTAAAGAAAGAATAAAAGTTGCAAAGGAAAAATGTCAAGTACATAGAAAGGCAAACCTATCAGAATTATACACAACTTCTCGATGGTAACTCTGAAAGCCAGATTGCTGCAGACACTAAGAGATCATGGATGCAAAGTCAAACTATTCTTCCCAGCAAAACTTTCAATAATGACAGACAGAGAAAACCAGATTTAAACAATATTTATCAACAAATTTATTTTTACAGACAGTACTAGAAGGAAAACTCCAACCCAAGGAAGTTAGCTGCATCCATTAAAACACAACTCATAGAAAACCTCACACTTCACACCAGCAAAACCCAAGAAAGGAAAAACACAAACACTACCACCAAAATATAAAAGGAATTGGCAATCACTGGTCATTAATCTCTTATTACCAATAGACTCAATTCACATATAAAAAGACACAGGAAAACAGAATGGATATGAAAGCAGGATTTTTTCTGCTGCATACAAGAAACACACCTCAACCTCAAAGACAGATAATTCCTTAGAGTAAAGGGTTGGGAAGATTTTCCAATCAAATGGACCTAAGAAACAAGTGGGTGTACCTATCCTAATATCTAAACAAATAGACTTCAAACTAAAATCGATTAAAAGAGATAGAGAAGGACACTTCATACTCATCACAGGAAAAAATGCATCAAGATGAAGTCTCAATTCTGAACATATGTGCCCCATACACAAGAGAACCCACATATATAAAAGAAACATTACTAAAGCTTAAATCTCACATTAAACCACACTCGCTAATAGTAGGAGATTCAACACTTCAATCTCACCTATAAACGGTTCTGATAGGCAGAAGATTAGCAGAGAAATAAGACAACTAATAGATGTCATGACTCAAATGGACTTAACAGACATGTACAGAACATTCCACCCAAACACAAAAAATATACCTTCTTCTCAGCACCTCATGTGGTCTAAAATTGACCACATACCCGGTAACAAAGCAAACATCAACAGATATTTTTAAAAAATTGGAGTAATCCCCTGTATCTTATCAAATCAACATGACTTACACTTAGAACACAACAATGCTAATTGCAGAAAGTTTACAAAGTCATGAAAATTGAACAATACTCAAATGAATTACCCCTGGGTCAAGAAAGAAATTAAAGACTTCTTCCTAGAACTCAGTGAAAATGAAAGCAAAATATACCCAAACCTAGGGGACACTATGAAAGCAGTACTAAGAGGAAAGTTCATAGCACTAAGTGCCTCCATAAAGAAAATGGAAAAATCTTACATTAGCGACTTAACAACTTAAATTGAAAGCTCTAGAACAAAAAGAAGTAGACTCACTCAGGAGGAGTAGACAACAAGAAATAAACTAAGTACTGAAATCAACAAAATAAAAACAAAGAAAATAATACAAAGAATCAATGAAATAAAGAGCTGATTCTTTGAGAAAATAAAAAAGACAAACCCTCGTTCAAATTAAACAAAAGGCAAGGAGATAATATCTGAATTAAAAAATCAGAAATGAGAAGGAGGACATAAGGACAGACACTGGGGAAATCCAAAGAATCATTAAGTCATACTTTGAAAACCTGTACTCCACAAAATTGGAAAATCTAAAAGAAATAGGCAATTTTCTGGATCGGTACCACATACCAAAATTAAATAAAGACCAAATAAACAATTTAAATAGACCCATAACCCCTAAGGAAATAGAAGAAGTCATTAAAAGTCTACAAACCAAAAAAAGTTCAGGGCTGGATGGTTTTAGCACAGAATTCTATCAGGACTTCCAAGAAGAGCTAATACCTATACTCCTCAAAATATTCCATGCAGTGGAAGCAGAAAGGGCATTATCAAACTCTTGATATGAGTTATGAGGCTACAGTTAATATGATACCCAAACCACAAGAAGATTCATCTAAGAAAGAGAATTACAGAATAATCTCCCTTGTTAACATTGATGCAAAAAAATATTCAATAAAATACTGGCAAACTGAATCCAAGAACACATAAAAAAAAAGCTTCATCTACCATGATCAAGTTGGCTCCATCCCAGAGATGCAGAGATGGTTCAACACACAAAACTATCAATATAATCCATCATATAAATAAACTGAAAGAAAAAAATATGATCATCTCATTAGATGCTGAAAAAAACTTGGACAAAATCCAACATTCCTTCATGATAAAGATCCTGGGGAAATCAGGAATACAAAGACCATATCTAAACATAATAAAAGCAATATCCAGCAAGCCAACAGTCAACATCAAATTAAATGGAGAGAAATTCAAAGGAATTCCAATAAAATCAGGAAGAAGACAAGGCTGTTCACTCCTTGGTATCTTTTAAATATAGTACTCAAAATTCTAGCTATATCAATACTACAACTAAAGGAGGTCAAATGGATACAAGTTGGAAAGGAAGAAGTTAAACTTTCCTATTTGCAAGTGATATGATAGTATATATAACTGACACCAAAAATTTTACCAGGGAACTCCTACAGCTGATGAAAACCTTCAGTAATGTAACAGGATACAAGGACAACTCAAAAAAAATTATAATGGGTAAAGAAAATATGATACATTTACACAATGGAGTACTACTAAGCGATAAAAATGAATGACACCTTGAAATTTGCATGCAAATGGGTGGAACTAGAAAAAAAAAACAATCCTGAGTGAGGTAACATAGACCCAGAAAGACAAATACAGCATGTAATTACAAGTGCTTATTAGATATAAAACAAAGAACAACCATCCTACAGTCAATGACCTCAGAGAATCTAGGTAACAAGGAGAACCCTAAGAAAGACATATATGAATCCCCCTGGGATGGGGAAAAAGAAAAGGTTTCCTGAGAAAATTGGGAGCACTGGGGGAAAGGGAGGGCAGAAGGGGAGGGGGAGGGGAGAAAGGGAGGGAGGAGGAGAATGTGAGGGAAGGTAATGGTCGAGATAAGGAAAGGACAGAGAGTTTGATTGAAGGAGCCATTATGGGGCTAGTGTGAAGCCTGGTATCAGGGAAATTCCCAGGAATCCACAAGGATGATCCCAGCTAAGACCATAAGCAATAGTGGAGAGGATGCCTAAATTGGCCTTCCCCCTGCAGATTGATGACTACCTTAATTGTGATCATAGAACCTTCATCCAGCAATTGATGGAAGCAGATACAGAGATTCACAACTAAGGACTGTACCGAGCTGCTAGAGATCAGATGAAGAGAGGGAGGAGCAATAATATGAGCAAAGGGGTCAAGACTATGATGGGGAAACCCACAGAAACAGCTGACCTGAACTAATGTGAGCTTACTGACTCTGGACTGATAGTGGTGGAACCTGCATAGTACCAAACAAGGCCCACTAAATGTAGGTGACAGTTGTGTGACTTGGGCAGTCTATGGGACCACTGCAATGGGTCAGTATTTATCCTCAATGCTTCAAATGGCTTTTTGGAGCCCATTATCTTTGGAGGGATACCTTGATCAGCCTAAATAAAGGGGGAGGGCCTTGGTCCTGCCTCAAAGTGATGTGTCAGACTTTGGTGACTCCCCATGGGAAGTCTTACCCTCTCTGAGGAATGGATGGGGGCGTGGGGGAGCAGGAGGAGGGAAGTGAGTGGGAATTGGGATATGTATGTAAAATGATAGATAGAAGATGGTTTTAAAAATAAAGTAAAAAGCTGGCACCTCCCCATTTCTACTTCTTTATCTTTAGCTGATCATTACAACCACACGACTTTTTTTTTTTACCAGAACTGAGACAGATGAACTTCCTGTTCTAACATAGCCTTATGTCCCAAAAGAGAAAAACAACAAAAACAAAATACAAAACCAGAGTAAAACAGGTGTGAAAAAGAGAAAAGGGAGTAAGACTAGGGGTATAACAAAAGAAGGACTATTAAACAAGTTAATCATTATCTGTTACATGTGGACAGCATTGAGAAGGGACAACTATTTCCTTTTATGATGGCTAGTGCAGAGACTCAACAACTTCTCTTCTGCTTCCTTTCCTCTGACATTACCAGATAGGATAAATACAATTAGTTTTGAATGCCTCAGGTTTCTGTGATTGTAAGGTAGGAAAAGGTAGCATTCTCAGCACTAGAAAACAGAAATTATTTGAAAATGGAAACAAAATTGGTTTGAGAAAAAAATTCTTGAAAACATGGCAATATAAATCAATGGGAGAATACTTGCTAAGCATATATGAGATCCTGGATTGATCCTAACACACACACACACAGAGAGGGAGAGAGAGGGAGAGAGAGGGAGAGAGAGAGAGAGAGAGAGAGAGAGAGAGAGAGAGAGAGAGAGAGAGAGAGAGAGAGAGAGAGAGAGAAACCACATGAAGAGAATCAGGGAAAAGAAATCAAATCCTAAGTACCTTTACCTAGTACCTCAGTATTTGACCTTCATGGTTGGAGAAACAAATGTGACATGCTTTCCAAGAGTCCATTTTACTCAAGGAAAAGTGAGAAAAACAAATTTGATTCTATATTACTGTAACTGGAATACATTTTATAAATAGCCTTAATATATTTTGTGTTTAACATTCTTAACATATTTTGGAGAATAAAAAATGGCTATTTAAAGAGCTATTACCTTGTGCTGACTTTCTGTTTTATGTTTCTTGAATCTCAAGTGCTCACTTACTCAATGCCTATATTAGAAAGACATCTGGAAGAAAGTTTAACTGATGAACATAGTGTTTTAGCCATCTAAATCTTGAAGATACAAAGGTCTATTCTATCCTGAATAAATCTGAAATGAAAAGACAGAGACTCACCATTAGATTGGTTTTCCCCATAGTTTTTGTGGGATGGTGCATACAAGAACATCAAAGCAAAGACATACAGGTTCCACATTCCATAGATGCCGGTGAAGAAAGCACTGTTCACTTGAACTGTGACACCACCCATTTCCAATGTCTTTCTGTCACCTATAGATAAAAAAGAAGGCATTCAAGTGAAACAGAGAAGCATAATACCAAAATAGAAATCAATCACCATGAAAGCCAGAGCTCTTCTTCAAATGGAAACGTTAAAGTTTTCACATTTTGTAAGAGTCCACATTTTAATATGAACTAAATCTGTGTAAATTAAGGTCTCCTGACTAGTGTCAAGTGAAAATTCAGTGGTTCTTATTTTGAATATGCATTAGTATAACTTTGATAATGTCTCTTCTTAGAAATGGAAGTACACTTATTCTTCATTTAAGGGATTGTGTTTGACTCCATCCACAACTACAATTTCTTCTCTGCCAGCTCCCTGAGGCAGAAAACATCTCTAACTTACTTGCTGCAACTGCAACATCTTTGGTCCTTGATGTACCATGTGAGTACAGTAAACAAAAGTGCACATTTACTCAATAAAGAAAGAGTAAAGTCTTTGAAATTCAGTTTCCTTAAAAACTTGTAGGTTATCAATGAGAACTGAATATATATACAATTTCTAGTAATTACATTTAATAGCAGACAAGAACAACAAATTGTATTTATTTATGAAATATCATTCTAGGTAAACTATCAATAAAGGTAATTAGGAAGCTACCATATGCTTTGTGATTTTGTAAGACATGTTAAAAAAACTGCTTCAGTTTGAGATGACTTGGTCATTGTTTTAGAGTGCTTTGAAAATATATGGTTTGCACTAACAACTACTACATATTTGTTTTGCTAAATGACTCATACTTTGTAAGAACACTGAGCTCACTGAAATGATTTCAAACACTCTGGCTTGGTATAGGCTATTTTAAATGTGGACAAGAAAAAGTAATGTGTACATGCTTTTTTGACAGCTTAATGAATCTGGGCTATACAGACCTTATCTAGGAGCCACTATTAAATTTCAAGATGGCAAGCTGAGTTGGAACATTAATGACTTCAACAAAAAGGTTGAGCTTGACTTCTGTTTATGATATAGTGGGTCTGTGTTCATTCAGGCCTTCCTTTCTACTTCTCATGACCTATTGGGGTCCTAAGCCTTGCAAGATGTTAACTATATTTTTTTGTTTTGTTTTGAAAAACTTGGAGTGTCTGGAAACCAGGAAATCCAGTTATAGCTTACCAATGTTATTCTATCTTTTGTGACTCATACATACCACACAACTACCATAAACTCTTACTCATTTTGTAAAAGAACTCATTTTATGAAATGTCCAGGTGATGGTTTTGACAAAGAGTTTAAAACCATTACTTATTTTAGACCATGTGTCACAATTCAAGCTATTTATGACTTCTTAGCAATGTTTCCAAATGCCACAATAACATTAAAATACAAATTGTGCCCACTTTATAAAAATTATACCATGTGGAACACAGACTTATGTTCAATAAATATGATGGTAGAAAAGAAGCTTTAAGAGAGTTCCAGAAATTTGTGCTTCTGGTCTAGTCCAGGTAACAGGAAAGGCTGGGCTCATTAAAATATAAGCAAGACAGAACAAAGTAGCTTTGGGGTAATGGGCCTTCAACTAAGAAAAGGGCATGTAAGAGGTTACATTTTGGGACAGAAACTAAGAAAATTCATAATTGATATTTTAAATTTTAATTTAATATAACTAGTATTTTTCAATTCTTCTGAAGAGTGGCATTGGAATTTTTAAATAATTTAATTATTGTGATTATAATATACTACTTAAATAATTTCACCCTTCTCTTTTCCTTCTTCCATACTATACCATGTACAGTCCCAACCCCCAATGTCTTTCAAATTCACATCCTCTTGAGGGAGGGAGGGAGGGAGGGAGGGAGGGAGGGAGGGAGAGAGAGAGAGAGAGAGAGAAGAGCAAGTTGGGAAGGGAAAGGTTTGCTTCCCATGGCTTGTTCAGCCCACTTTTTTTTTTGGTTTTTCGAGACTCTGTGGCTTTGGAGCCTGTCCTGGAACTAGCTCTTGTAGACCAGGCTGGTCTCAAACTCACAGAGACCCGCCTGCCTCTGCCTCCCAAGGGCTGGGAATAAAGGCGTGCACCACCATCGCCTGGATCAGCCCACTTTTTTTTTAATAATCACTTAGCAGTTTATTTGTGAATTATACAGGTGATCATGTTTAATGACAATGAATGAGTTGTCACATGTTTAGTAGTCGCGCATCATTTCTCTAGTGAAATATCTGCCAATATTTCCATAGGTGATATTAATTTGGAATGCCGGCTATTAGCTTTCTGTATATTTTGGAAACAGTTCTTTATCAGAAGTATACTTTATTATTTTTATTATTATTATTATTGAGAAAAGGAAAAAAAGTTTCCGCCTCCTCCCAGCCTCCCATTTCCCTCCCCCTTCTCCCACCCTTCTCCCACTTCCCCCACTCCTCTCCCCCTCCCTCACCAGTCCAAAGAGCAGTCAGGGTTCCCTGCCTTGTGGAAAGTCCAAGGTCCACACCCCTCCGTCCATGTCTAGGAAGGTGAACGTCCAAACTGGCTAGGCTCCCACCAAGCCCGAACATGAAGTAGAATCAAAACCCCGTGCCATTGTCCTTGGCTTCTCATCAGCCCTCATTGTTCGCCATCATCAGAGAGTCTGGTTTTATCCCATGCTTTTTCAGTCACAGTCCAGCTGGCCTTGGTGAGCTCCCAATAGATCAGCCCCACTGTCTCAGTGGGTGGGTGCCCCCCTCGTGGTCCTGACATCCTTGCTCGTGTTCTCCCTCCATCCACTCCTCATTGGGACCTTGGGAGCTCAGTCCAGTGCTCCAGTGTGGGTCTCTGTCTCTATCTCCATCCATCACCAGATGAAGGTTCTATGGTG
>NW_026068471.1:64193-67980 GCF_014885135.2 Alexandromys fortis | reverse complement strand
TTTTTTTCTCAATAAAAAAAAATTCAAGGCTAATAAAGCATTATATAGTCTGTTTCTGAGGGGCATTTCCCACCCTTTTCTGTTTCTTTAACATATCCTTTAAAATTTGAGTGTATCATTTTATAACTACCTGACCTGTAGGATTGTGTTGTATACCTGTAATATGATTAATATTATAATAAGCAAAAATTGTTTCATTTTCCTAGAGACATATGATGGACCATTATGTGTGTTTATTTGTGAAGGCCATAACTTCTAATAATTGTGTGATTATTGAATCAGCCTTTTCTGAGCCTAAAGCAGTTGCCCAATAAATTTCAGTGGTGTGGTGTATATATTTTAATTGTGAAAATTCTGCAAAGTGAAGTACATTCATCTGCCATATTTCCTTCGTTTGAGTTCCCTTTGGGTTATTCTATGCAGGTAGCAGTGTTTTTTTATAGAAAGAGCAAGTAGAGCATCTCTTTAAAATCTCCTTAGCTTGTTTCCATGTAAGAGAAAGCTCTTTCTTTAAACCTTTACTACTGACATGATGTTTTTTATGAAATTTTGAGACCTGCAACAAGATTCCAGTCCAAATTGATCAATTTCTGCATTACCTTGAGCTAGAGGACCTGGCAGACACATATGGGATCAAATGTGTGCTATGTATGTAGGACAAAGCCTATTCCTGATTATGTCTTGCACCTCGATAAATAATGAAGTCAATTCTGTATCATCTGGTATAAATTCAGCAGTTTCAATATGCAATATAACTCTTTCTACATATTGTGAATTAGTAACTATATTAAGTGGTTCTTAAAAATTCTATAGCCCCATGAGAATAGCATATAATTCTGTCTTCTAGGAAGAATTATAAGAGCTTTGTTCCGCCTTACTTAATTCTTCTAATTTGTAACCTGACATCCCTGATTTATTTGCATCAGTATAAAATGTACAGGCTCTAGCAATTGGAGTATCACGTACAATTCAAGGAAGACTCCAAGAAGTTCTCTTTATAAGGTTACGTCTACCACTTTTGGGTTAATGCTATTATTTCCTCCAAAAAAATTAGCAAATGTTCTTTGCCATGGTTCATTGTCTTCTATAACATTTTTTATTTCATCAGAAGTGAAAGGGTCTATAATGTCTGCTGGGTCTATATCTGCTAGTTGATGAAGACTCAGTTCTCCTTTTATAGGATCCATGTAGTTTTCTTTATAAGGATCCAATTAGTTCTCTTTATAAGATTAAGTCTATGGATTTTGGAGTAATTGCTATTAATTTCTTACAAAAAATTAGCAACAAGCCCTTTGCCAGGGATCATTGTCTTCCCTTAAGTTTATTTTTTCTGAAGTGTTAAAAGACACTATAATCTCTGCTGTATCTATACCTGCTACTTGATAAAGTCTCAATTTACCTTTTATAATTAATTCAGAGACTTTTTCTACATAAGTTTTAAATTTTTTACTTGGTTTATGTGTTTAAAAGATCCATTCTAAGATAATATTATCCCTCTGCATTAAAATTCCTATAGAAGAAATTCTGGAAGGCAATATGAATAGAATACAATTAAGATTTGGATTCACCCTGTCCACATGTGCCTCCTGCAATTTCTCCTTAAAAATCATCAGTTCCTTTTCTGCTTCAGCTGGTAATTCTCTGGAACTATTTAAGATTTTATCTCCATCTAAGGTTTTGTTTAAATGAATTATTAGATTAGGTGTTATCCCAACAGCTGCTCGTAGACTGGAAATATCCCCTAACAATCTTTGAAAGTATTAAGTGTCTGCAACCCTTCTCTCCTAATTTGTTCCTTTTGTGTCTTAGACATAGGAAATTGCTTATGTATTATTTCTAATGGCTGACTTACCAAGGATTGGCACTGTGTGGGGCTATTGAGCATTCCTTGTTGGAGGGCAATCCATTGATATCTTCTAGTAGGCTGAGAATTATTATAAGTAAGCACTGTGAAGGCAAATTTTTCTCTGTCCTTTTCTTGTAACAGTATAGTGAATAAAACATCTTTTAAATCAATAACTATAAGAGGCCATCCTTTTGGTAATAGTGAAGGCAGAGGGATTCAGGATTGTAGAGGGCCCATCAATGTTTATTATTAATCTGTAAAGACTGTATCATTACTAAAAGTACCATATTCTTTCTTAATGATAGTATATGGAATAGAAAACTGAGTCCCAATGCCCAATAAATTGAAGTATCACCATAAACCTCACAAAATACAATCCATAATATTAGCAAAAGAGTGACTAAAAGTTTCAATATTAATGTAGTCTTCCATATTGATTTGTTAATTACCTGTTATGTGATCCAGTAAATTGTAATCTATATTGTCCAGCAGATGTCTTGGTTGCAGAGTTGCAACTAGAAACAATGCAACTGGTGGTGACAGGAATAGTCCTAGGCCAATTTTTTTCTGAGCCACTTTATTTTTCCACCTTGGTACTAATGAAATAAAAGAAATATGCTTTGCCTGACAAATTAAAAGCAATTAAATTAATTCCATACACCGAGCAAGAAAACCAGAACTCATGGGCAAGGAGCAGAAACCGGTAGCAGTACAAGTTGCCACGTGGCAAGGAACCGTGCCAGGGAATGTGGCAGTTGTGTGTGCACTTTGGAAATTACCACGTTGCCGCATGAGTAAACTCTATTGTGGCAGCGGTTCTAAAAAAGCACTTAGGTAAAGGCAAGCCAAGTAGGCAGGGCTGGGAGACTCTCTGAGCCATTGACCTGCTAGGCCATGAAGCCGTCCACCTGGTAGGTGTGGAGTATGAATCCACCTGGACCCAAATGTGGAAGGACACTTAATAGAAATCCCACACTACCTCAGAATTGAGAAATATATGGTTATTTATTTAGGGGTAGACTCACAAATCAGAATCCTCTGCTCGAATGGAGATCAGAAACCGAATCTAGCAAACAGAAAAGAGAGGACAGAAAAGAGGTCAGATACATGGTCTACATAGGTGTGTGTGTGTATATTCTTTACTTTTCCAGCAATGTTCAAAGCTGTGGTTGCATAGATACAGTTCATGTCTTGTCAGTCAGCTGTTCCTGCAGCAAGAATTTGCAATGGGCTTTGTAGGCCCTTGACTCCCGTGTTACACTTATTTTGCCTGGAAATGAATATGAAGATATTCTGTCTCTTACTCAAATATTCAATTACATGCAATCTTGGTTCCATATCACTGCACTTGTCCTAATTATAGCCTATGGTTTTGTTAGTACATAGCATAATTTACAGACTATGTTTCAGAAGATATAAAACAGTTGAGATTTTATGATAAACATGGTTTCCATAGTGCTAAGTAAAATCTTTTTATTTAGGCACATGGTAAAATTGATAACATTCTTTTCATGACGTTTTCTATTCAAGGATATGGTTGTAGATTTTACTCGGGAGAATTGGGAATATGTGGACTCTGCCCAGAGTACATCTATACAGAGATGTCATGTTGGAAAACTATATCAATTTTGTCTCTTTGGTTGAGACTATATTTTCTTTATTATTCGATGTTTATCATAGTTTTTTCAGTCAAGAATGATTTAAATCTGTGCCTGAATGGTCCAGTTGAATTATAATTTAAGATAACCCTGGAGTTTTTGATTTTCGCCATTCTGACAGGTGTAAGATGGTATCTTAAAGTTGTCTTGATTTGCATTTCCCTGATTGCTAAGGAAGTTGAGCATGACCTTAGGTGTCTTTTGGCCATTTGAACTTCTTCTGTTGAGAGATCTCTGTTCAGCTCAGTGCCCCATTTTATAATTGGGTTGATTAGCCTTTTAC
>NW_026068471.1:57077-63489 GCF_014885135.2 Alexandromys fortis | reverse complement strand
AAAAAAAGTTAACCCTGGAGATTCATCATGCAGGACACAATGTATTAGTCAAGTTTGTCTTGGCAATATATTCACCTATTGTGGAGATGGCATGCATTCTTCAACCATATACAACATGTTTTAAAATTCAGAACTTTACAGATCACATTTTGATCTATATCATAATATTTCATTGCATAATTGAAGTTATATTGAGCAGAAATTTTACAAGGAACTCAAGGTTTACAATATTAACAAAAATATATTTCAGTGTTTTAAAATACTAGTAGATGGCAATATGAAATTAAATTTGGAATCTTATATGATTTCTTTCCTAATCAGTACAGTAGTGTATTATAATTCTAAGCCATTTCATCATTATTCCCACAAAGGGTCGTGTGTCTCTTCTAATACACATGTCTCAATGTTTCAAAACCAGAGCTGATCAATTGTCTTGAAGAAAACAAAGTGCCCTGGAATGTGACCAAAAGAGAAAAATGGTAAAGAACAAGGTGTGTCAGAATGAAGCAAAGGAACATGTTACAGACCCAAAGACAAAAAGAAATTCAGACCTACAGTGGGGTTAGGAAGATCTTCTTTACTTTACATGTTTTAAAAAATTACATTGAATAATGTACTCAAAATAATTTATGAAGAGTTAAAGAGATGTTTTGTTTTCAAATACTTGAATTCAGCAGTCATTTAAATGAACTATATTGAAATCAAAACTATCATTTAGATTAAAAATTTCATATTGTGTCAGAGACTATTTCTCTGTACATTTTCATGTTTGTTCATTTGATTTCTTGTCAATGTTACATGGTTTTCATTGTTCTAAGTATCATATAAAATCAGAAAATACAAATTTTATAGCTTTATTCATTTTTGAAGACTTCAAGGTTCTTTCTTTACTTCAGATTCCACAAATTTTCAAGGAACTTTAATCCTTTTCTGAAAAAAATTGAACATGAATTTGGTAGAATTTTTTTAGAGTGATAGATATAATTAACGTATTTTTATATAATGAATTCATTTTTGAATAGCAAGCTTTAAGAATATGCTTATTTCCATGAGTTCTGAATTCTCCCGTTTTTCTTTGTCTTATTTATCTATGTTTGTGTTCATTTACAAGACTTAGTTTGAATCGGTTATTTTATTTATAATATTTTATTAATTCTTTTAGAATATCATTCAAGGTGTTTTGATTCAATTCAACTATCCAGATCTTCCCACATTTCTAATATTCCTCACCAGACAACTTTGTATTTTCTTCTTCCTTTATACCCATTGTATTATATTTCAACTGCCCAAGTACTCGTTGTTGTTAGACTTGTCCTGAAGTATGGTCAAATTACCAGAGGCCTCATTCTTAAAGCTGGTTCTCCTTTTCCAAGCAGCTTTCAGATGTTGAGAGTACCTCAGCAAGTGGTGTGACTCCATATTCCCCCACTTTATCCTGAGATTTTGATCTGACTTGCACTTGCTCAGGTGTTATACATGCTATCACGATCATGTGAGTTCACATGGCAAACCTCCCACTGTGTTGAAAACACTTCTTCCTTATAGTCGTCTAGCACCTTTGACCTTTAGCATTTTTCATCATTCTGAACCATCCCTGAGCATTGCACAGAGGGCATGATATTGGCATGAAACTTACAGCTGAACATTTTCTTAGTGTATGAACTGTGAGCATAGGTGTATCTCTGTTTTTCCGTAAACTTATGTAGGAAATTTTTGTTTTAGGGGATTCAA
Organism: Alexandromys fortis; assembly: GCF_014885135.2. NCBI lineage: Eukaryota > Metazoa > Chordata > Mammalia > Rodentia > Cricetidae > Alexandromys > Alexandromys fortis. Next base: position 61,758 of record NW_026068471.1, on the reverse strand, counting down.
GATGCAATAGTTAGTGGGTAAAACAGTAAGACACTAGCAATAATTTTAAAACTATAACCTTGTAGTACAATAATGTTAGTAGGTGATACTTTCTAACTTATTATTGTTATAGAATTAACAGGAGTTCTCCTCAAGGAATTGTACAAAATAGAAGCATAAGGAACAGTGTGAAATTCTTTTAATGAGGACAATTACCTTGATTCCTAAGTCATATAAGTGTAACAAAAGAAAGTGAGTGACATATCATTTTTAGCTGTTTGAAACAATTACACATTAATTTCATCCCCTTCACCTTTGGGGCCTTTCAACAAAAGTATATAGATTAATTCTCTTTCTCCACTCAATCAGCATTATAAGTTATTCTTTATTATTGTTGCTATTTTTCTTAGTCATTCTGACATGGAAAATATTGCAACGTATTGCTAATTTGGTATTTTTGTTTTTGTTTGCTTCTCGTTTGGTGTATAATTTATTACTTTGATGTATGTTTTAGAATATCTTTCAGATGTTTTGCTGGTATTGTCATTTTCTTAATGTTAACACTTTATCTTTTTTAAGAAGTTGTTAATCTCTTATGTATGGATGTCACATTTATCACTAATTGGTCTTAAATGCTATGGATCTTCTCCTTTCCCTACTGTGATGTTTGTTTCTTCTGTCTTTATACGACAATGTTGTAAAAATCAACTTGAGTTTCTTTGTATTTTTCACACAATTAAATTATCTTTTGTAACCTAAGCTAATGCATAGCTGATTTTAATTACCTTCTTCCAAAATAAATGCTAAATACAGTATAGAAATATACAATGACATGCTATGGTGTTTGTAGTACTGTCTGTTATTGATATCATGTGTGGTCAAGTGGGATCAGTAACTAATACTTGTGAAATTATTTAAAAATTTCTGGACAGTATCCCTCAACTCTTTCTCTTTTATGCCCCTTGTGTTATTCAGTAAGAGAAACAGAATAAATTCATCATTATGGACATATACATACACAGTCACAATGACAATATCATAAGACAGCTTTCAGGAAGGCATAGATTCAGACTCATATAAAAGACAGATAGCATGAAATATACGACACCAGGTGAAGAATAAGACAATTTAAATCTGGGGTTGCTACCTGCCAAAGGACAAAAAAGGAGAAGTGATTGCTTGATTTTATTCTATAATGCACCAATGCAGTCTAGGTGACTCTGAGTATAGTATTAAAGTGTTTAAACTCACACATTTAGTGTCCTATATGAGTAATCTAAAATTTATTAAATATTTGTAATAAGGAAATGCTATCTTCATAGTGTAGTTAGGACTCAGGCAGAGAGCTGCGAGATAGGGGGGTGCGGCTCTCTCAAACTAAAATTCAAGCCTGTGCCCCGGGCCACGCAGGGGCACAGGCAAAGAGCCCCACGTTGGGCACCAAAATGTAACGGCGTAAATGAAAGGCAGACAGAATTTATAATAAAATATTCAGCTTTAATGAGGAAAAGACTTACAGAACCGAGATTCTGCGGAGAACAGGAGCGGAAGGGAAGGGGCAGAGAACACTGCAATATTTATTAGTAAAAAATATCCTCAGGGAACCCTACCCTACAAGCAGGGTGATTGGCTGGGGCTTCCCCTACATCTTCGAAGGGAGTTTGGAAAGAAAGTATGAGGATAAGTGTGGGTGTGGATATTACAAAATTTTCTTTATGAGATGACATGGATATTGCACACACGCATGCATATATATGTATAAAAATATGTGCATATATGTATATGAGGAAATATAAAAATATATAAAAGAAACTACTGATAACAGTTAACTTCATGCATACTACTGCCCTGAATTGAACACAACCTAACAGTTAAACAAAAATCACTTTTATCTTTCAAGATTGAACAGATAGTGTATAAACCACCTGAAAACACATTTAAAATGCATTCGTAGTTACTTGGTGTCATTCTTCACCTAACCCCACAATTTTTATACAGCTCTTCTTTGACACTTATGTTTAAGAAAAGAGATGGTTCCTAACATTAGAATCCTCATGGGAATTATGGCAAGCACAGTATCTTCTTTTGATACAAGTCAGAATATATGAGTCAATATGAATGTATCATAACATACTGTGATACTATTACATGCTTAGTGAAACAAATCTATTGTTGATGTGTTTTGAACTTGACAACTTCCAATAAAAGAAGCCAACAATTTTTGTAGTTCTCTCTAAATCTCAAAGTCCCAATTAACTGAATTTTCACTTTTTTAAATTTTTTTTAATTTTTTTTTTTTTTTGTTTTTTTGTTTTTTGAGACAGGGTTTCTCTGTAGCTTTGGTGCCAGTCCCAGAACTAGCTCTTGTAGACCAGGCTGGCCTCGAACTCCCAGAGATCTGCCTGCCTCTGCCTCCCGAGTGCTGTATTTTCATAAGAACAATAAAAGGTTTAGATAGTTTTAGCAATGTGAGAGTTAGTTTTGCAAACACTTCTCAGCCCAGGCTGTTAATTAGAATCGGATGTCTCTGCAGAGGGTGAGTGTGCTTCTCCCAGGTGAATGGTGTTAGATGATACTTTTAATGCAAATCCTGAGGAGAGATTCCAGGAGATAAAGGGATACAAGCTTTTCCCTCAGACAGAAGCTCAGAAGAGATGGCAGGTTCTGCAGTAAGTATGTCTCTGCTCAGCAGCTAAGCACAATTTCCTTTACAACGTTTATAAATTTATTTTGCAAATCTTTACTTCTCTGGTCTTTATAATCTTGCCTAAGAAATTTATTTCTAATGAAATTTACTTGTTTGTGCTTCTTATGAGAGTTATGATTGAGTCTTAAATGTATATGGTTTACACAGTGTGGATTTTCCTCGATTTTGTTCTTGCCTGCTCATTATTATCTTGACATATATCCTGAATGACATAATGATTTTCATCATTGAGTATTTCCTTGTAACAGATGAATATTATAACTTGCTGATGTCCAGTTACTCTAGAGACAATTTCACATCCTCATAAAAGACAGGAAATTTAAAAGAAAAAGTGAAAAAGAGAAAAGAAAAAATATGCAAATGTACAGCATCACCTCCATCTGACATCTTTTTTCTTTCTTTGTCTTTGTTGGTTTACTGGCTTATGAAAATGCATATACAATCACTTCTAATACTTTACATAGAATAACCCATTCAATTGTTAAAAGAATTATTATAAATGTAATATTATAAAAAATTACATATGTAGAATTCTAGTTGACCGTCTAGAATGTGGCAGATATATCTATCTTGTACTTTTAGCATAAAATAGATGCTATATTATTCAGATTATAGTTTCCTTGCTTTATTTCTTGGACAGTGACTATCAGAACAATAATTATGTGACTGTAAAAACCTGTAATCAGTTTATCTTAGTGTATTGATATTGACTTCATTCACCTGTGTTTGATTCTCTGTGTCAGTGTGTACCATTTCAGAGATAATTTGTTTAATTTTTGTTTTTCTGAATTCATATATAGTGTGTCATTTTGTAGCCAAGATAGGTGAGATTCATATCACCAGCAATAGTTATTTTGAAAAATTGACAAGTGATTTATATAAACTATCATATATTTTTCAGAAACTGAAATTTTCCCTAATAATTTTGGTGTGTTCCCTAGAATTGGAGACCACCTTGCATGGTATCTCCCAACATTTACTCCAATAAACACAATTGTTTTCATGTGAAGAATAAATGAAAATAGGTGTGCATTTATACATTTATATTTATTTATTTTTATGGACCATATTAACACTGGGTAACTTATTGTGATATAGTCCTATGGTGCTTCTTGTATTCTTGAAGCAGTGATAGAACCCTGTACCTCTAGGGGTGAATAAGTATTGGATGAAAGTTGATCTAAGCCATCTGCCCACAGTGTTTTCAGAACTATTTCATGTCTTAGAAGTCAGTCTCTCTCCTGCTCATGACACTTGGTTGTTGGTTGTTCTATGGTCTTTCCCACTGATGTAACTGGAGCCATTTGGATAAGAATCTCTGCATCCTTCCTGGATACAGCAGTTCTAACTCTTACTGCACACCTGACTATGGACCAATTTTCAATTGACAGCAGTGTAGCCATGCCTGTTGTCATCTGCACAGCTCATGTTTCCCCAGCCAGTGGCTTGTACAGCAGAAATTTTCTTTGAGGGTAGAGGCCCTTGACTGATGATTTACACTGACATTGTCTGGAACTGCACATGAAACATCTGCCTCCCATTCATAACTTATTTCAGCCTGTGGATCTACGGCTTAACGTTTCTTTTACTTCACTTGATCTGTTGCACTTCCAGCACACAGATTTTTAGCATAGAATGTAATTTAGAGTGCTCCTTTTCAAATAATGCTAATTAAGAATACACCAAGTTTTATGAAGAACTTTTGCAGTCTTAGAATTCATAAAGAACTTTGTACCTTGGCGATTGATAAACTGTTTTCTTTCATGACAGGAAATCTTGACATTCGAGGATGTGTCAATAGACTTCTCTCAAGATGAGTGGGATTGCCTGGACTTTGCTCAGAGGGCTTTGTACAGGGATGTCATGTTGGAGACCTACAGTAATCTGCTCTCTGTCGGTGAGACTTTTCTTTTATGATTCCTTTTTATTCATACTTGTTTCATATAAGTATATTTCAAAACTATGCCTGAATTGTCTCCCTGACTTTGACATGCT
>NW_026068471.1:49547-50467 GCF_014885135.2 Alexandromys fortis | reverse complement strand
AAACTCAATGGTATCTGTAACTTTATTTGTCAATATTTTTCTGTCTGCTGGGGTTGACAGTGATCCTTCAAACTTTTATAAAACATTTTACTTTCAGACGCATCATAGATTATATAGATTTGCAAATAAATTTTTCATAATATATTTGAATTTAGATTCTTTAGAAATTTCAAAAGAAATCTAGGTATGCATTATAAACAGAAATGATTTTGAATGTTTTAAAATATTAAAAGATAACATTTAGGAAATTATATCCTGAATTTTATGTTATTGGCCTTCTTATATAATCACTATGATAGTGTATTAGAAACCCATGTGTTTTATTTTTATCCCATGATAAGGTCATTTGTCTGTTACAACATGCAGGTATTTCAGTGCCAAAGCCAGATCTGATAAGTTCCCTTGAAGAAAACAAAGAGCCCTGGAATGTGAACACAGGAGAGAAAAAAGGCAATGAACAAGGTAAGAGAGAGTAAAGCATTGGTACTTGTGAGAATTCGAAGTCTTGAAGAAATTCATCCCTGCAATAAAGTTTGCAAAGATCTTTAATGGAAATGGTATTAAAATTCACATTTAAAAATTATCCCAAAATATTTTATGTCTTCTTTACATAAAAAACCAAAAATTCACTTTGAATAGTAAGCTCACATTATGATAGAAGGAGGAAGAAAGACGATTTGTTGTCACATACTTGACTGTCAGCAGGCCCTGAAATAATCAGTACTGAAAGGAAAAAATAGCATCAACATAAATCTTTCACAGCTTATGAAAGTGTATTTCTCTGTACCAGTTTATAACTTCTTCTTTGATCTGATGACATTATTTCATGATTTTCCTTTTTTATTACTTTTTTTATTTAATTTTTTTGGCTTGCTGTATATTGCTTTTATTTTTTTAATATAATTTTATATTGAAAAAAA
>NW_026068471.1:46130-47686 GCF_014885135.2 Alexandromys fortis | reverse complement strand
CCTTCTGTTCCTCCTTTGGACCTTGGGAGCTCAGTCCATTGCTCCAATGTGGGTCTCTGTCTCTATCTCCATCCATCGCCAGATGAAGGTTCTATGGTGATATGCAAGATATTCATTAGTATGTTTATAGGATAGGGCCATTTCAGGCTCTCTCCTCTCAGCTGCCCAAGGACCTAGTTGGGTACATCTCTCTGGACCCCTGGGAACCGCTCTAGAGTTAAGGCTCTTGCCAACCCTAAAATGACTCTCTTAATTAAGATATATACTTCCCTGTTTCCATATCCATCCTTTCATTATCCCAACCATCCCATTCCCCCAAATCTCCCTATACTCCCCTTCTCACTTGTCTCTCCCCATCTCCCCTTTCCCCCATCACTCCCCACCCCCCAGTTCCCAATTTTTGCCCAGCAATCTTGTCTACTTCCAATATCCAGGAGGATAACTGTATGTTTTTCTTTGTGTTCACCTTCTTATTTAGCTTCTCTAGGATTGTTAATAATACCAACCAAAATTCCTACCTCCTCCCCTCCTCCTACTTCCCTCCATCTCCAGCCATAAACCCTCCAACCCACCCTCCTCCAGTCCTAAGAGAGGGCAAGGTACCCTGCCCTGTTGGAAGTTCAAGGCCCTCCACACTACATTCATATTGAGCAAGGTATGTATCCAAATAGACTAGGATTCCAAAAGACAATACATGCAGTAGAGACAAATCCCAGCGCCACTGTTATTGGCCCCTCAGTTGGCCCCAACTGTCAACCACATTCAGAGGGATCAGTTTGATCACATGCTTGTTCAATCCCAGTCCAGGTGGAGTTGGTGAGCTCCCATTAGCTTAGGCATGCTGTGTCAGTGGGTGAACACCTCTTTGTCCTGAGTTCCTTGCTCATATTGTCCTTCCTTCTGCTCTTCAGTTGGGCCTTGGGAGCTCAGTTGAATGGTCTGATGTGGTTATCTGTTTCTGTCTATATCTATCCCCAAACAAAGGTTCTATGGTGGTATTCAAGATAGTCATTAGTTTGACTACAGGACAAGGCCAGTTCAGGCACCCTCTCCTCCACTGGCCAGGGTTCTAGCTGGGGTCATCCCCATGGACAGTCCTGGGAACACCTCCAGAGCCAAGCCTCTTGCCAACCACAAAATTACTCCCTCAATTAAGATACCTCCTTCCCTGCACCCATATCCATCCTTCCTCCATCTCAACCATCCCACTCTCTCAAGCTCTCCCCAACACTTTGCTTTCTCCCCTCTATCTCCCCCTATCTCCTTCCCCCTTCCTCACACCAACCACCATTCTCCCAACTTTTGCCAGTTGATCTTGTCTGCTTCCAATTTCCAGGTGAATCTATATATGTTGTTCTTTGGCTTCACCTTATGATGTAGCTCTTCTAGGAACATGAACTATAGGCTCAATGTCCTTTGTTTATGACTAAACTCTACTAATGAGTGAGTACATACCAAATTCATATTTTTGGGTCTGGTTCATCTCATTCAGGATAGTGTTTTGTACTTCCACCCATTTGCATGCCAAAATTAAAAATGTCATTGTTTTTTTTTTT
>NW_026068471.1:34773-42915 GCF_014885135.2 Alexandromys fortis | reverse complement strand
AATTCTCAAAAGAAGAAGTTCAAATGGCCAAAAGACACCTAAGGTCATGCTCAACCTCATTAGCAATCAGGGAAATGCAAATCAAAACAACTTTGAGATATCATCTCACACCTGTCAGAATGGCTAAAATCAAAAGCACCGATGATAGCCTTTGCTGGAGAGGCTGTGGAGGAAGGGGTACCCTCATCCATTGCTGGTGGGAATGCAATCTTGTGCAACCACTTTGGAAATCAGTGTTTCGGTTACTCCAATTTTTTAGATCTATGGATGTCTTCTTTGTTACTGAGTATGTATCCATTTTTGAGAAGGTTCCATGAAGTGCTGAGATGAAGGTATATTCTGTTGTGTTTGGGTCGAATGTTCTATAGATGTCTTTTAAGTCCATTTGATTCATTACATTTCTTACTTCTCATATTTCTATGTTAAGTTTCTGTCTGGGTGAACTGTTCATGGGTGAAAGAGGAGTATTGATATCTCCTACTATTAGTGTGTGGGGTTTGATGTGTGATTTGAGTTTTCATAATGTGTTTATTTTTTTTAATATGTATGTGCTTTTATATTAGGGGCATAGATTTTCAGAATTGAGACTTCATCTTGATGAATTGTTCCTGTTATGAGTATAAAGTGTCCTTCTCCATCTTTGTGCTAAGAATTTAATGGATTTAATATTTTCTTTGATGAGTGAGTCAATTTCCTTTTTAGTAACTTCAGCACCTGAGATTCTTCTACCTTTTGTGTTCTGTTGGTTATACTTAACTCTGTAGTTCCTCTTCATTTACCCAGATTTTCCATATCCAGCCCTTTCTAGTTTTGTGTTTTCTTTATTACCCACTTTTTGGTCTTCAAGTCTTGAACTGTTTTCTTTACCTGTTTGATTGCTTTTTCTTGTTTTCTTGGGGGTATCTTGGAGGTATTTCTTAATTTCTTCTAACTTTTTGTTTGTCTTCTCTTCCATTGATTTAAGGGAGTTTTTCACTTTTTGTTTAAAGGTCTTCATCATTCTCATAAGGTTACATTCATAGTTGTTTTCTTCTACTTCTTCTGGGTTAGGATGTTCAAGCCTTCCTGTTGTGTGTTTGCTGGATTCTGGTGTTACCATATCGCTTTTCAGGATGTTGGAGGAATTCTTGCATTGGCACCTACCCTTCTCTTTCTTCAAATGAGGCCAGGAGAGTCTTGGCATCTTGGTCTAATCTTTGCTTGGCTGAATGATTACTTGAGAGTTTTTTTTTGTTCTGCCTTCTCTCAGGTCCTTTCAGCACTGGATCAAGATGTGTTGCAGGATTCCAAGGACCTCACAGGCAAAAAGGTGATTTGGGGGCAGGGTATGTTGCAGGAAAGCCCAGCAGCTGGGACATCCCCAGCTGGCTGGCTAGAAATGTTAGGGAGTTGTGCAGGGGCCCCTAGGTTCTGGCCCACTGGTAAGATCCTGGAGGGTGGTGCATCTGGATATCTGGGCTTGTGGGCGCTGACTCTTCTCTCAAATCCTCTCAGCACTGAAGCAGGCTGTGTTGCAGGTTCCAAGGACCTCACTGGCAAAAAGGCAGGTTTGGGGGTAGGGTGGGATGAGGTAAAGAAATAGCAGCAGTGGAAACACACCCTGCTGGATGGCCAGAAAAGCTTAAGGAATTGTGGGGCCTCTGTTCTGTCCCCCTGGGAAGGTCCCACGGAGTGGCACTTCTAGCTGTCACGCCCTGTGGCCACTGATCACCTCTCCTGTCCCCTCAACACTGGAGCAGACTCTGTTGCAGGGTTCCAATGACCTCACAAATGAAAAGGCAGGCTTTGGAGCAGGGTCGGCTCATAGAAATAAAGCCTAGCAGAAGGAACACTCCCTGCTGGGTCTCTGGTCCTCTCAGGCCTGAAGCAGGCTGTGTTGCATTGTTAATTTTCACATAGAGCTTGTGTATTTTCTTGTTTTCCTTTCTGATGCATGCCTGCAAATCAACTTTTTTGGAGAAACCAATTTGTGTATACATAATGGATTATTTTTAATATTTACATCAATTATTTTAGGTACCATAATATATCATTTGATCATATTCAACTCTTTGACACCTTCTACAGTTCACTTTTTCCAGACATCTTTGCATTTTTCTCTTCTTTTACACTCACCGGGCTTTGAGCCTGGTTTTCAATATGGTTGTCCTGCCAGGAGGTGAATAGTCTTTAACACACACTTTATCCCCTTTCTCCAAGCATCTGCCAGATGATAGGAGCATATAACCAACTGGTGGGTCTCCATGTTCCCTCACCCTTTTGGTGTAGGAGTTTTATCTAGCTTGAAACTTTTTCTGGTCTGATGCATGCTATCTAAACCCTTGAGCTCATATGTACAGCTATCATGTTTTGTGAAGAAAACATGCTTTTTTATAGTCATTTATCACTTTTTGCCCTTAAAATTTATTATTTCTCTGTCCTAAATGAGTTTTGCACATGCCACAGAATGAGTTTGATATAAACATACTACTTAGATCTGAATGCACCATGACAACATGGGGGTCACCTTTTAGATGTCAAGTTCTATGAGATGCAATGGGAATGAAAGCTAAAAGATGCAAGTCTGTGTAAAAACAATATCACATCAGATAAATTTGAATACTATAGTCAAGCACCCAAATTATGGTAGTAGGTGTTACTTTCTATTTTTTCAATTCTTTTTCAATTAGCAAGAATACTGCTCTTATCATTCTGCAAAATGAAAGCAGCAGATCACTGTAAAATTCTTTTCATGAGGACAGTTACATTGATACATAAACCACTTTTATGCCCAAAGTGTATATGAATGTTATGGAAATATTCTCATTAGCATATATACAAAAGTAATCAGTAAAATATTTGCAAACTGAATCCAAGAACACATCAAAATATCATCTACCACAGGCTCTAATCAAAACATATTGGGATGGATCAACAAATGAGAACCAAGTAATGTAATCTACCAGATAAACCAATTAAAAATCAAAGTTCAGATGTTCATCTCATTAAATGTGAAAAAGCCTTTAAGAAACATCAACAACCTCTCTTGATAAATGTTCTGGAGAAACCATGGACACAAGGGACAAACTTCAAAATAAAGATTCAATTCACAGCAAGCCTTTGCACCACATCAAACTAAGTGTTGAGAAATTTAAAATAGGGAACCATACAAGGATATTCACTCTCTCTATATGTATTCAATAGAGTATTTGAAACCTTCACTGGAACAAAACACAAATGAATAAGATCAAAAAGTGATGAATAAGAAAGGATGCAATCAAATGAATTTTACATGCAGATACTATGATTTTATCCATAAAAGACTAAGAATTTTACCAGGAAAATTGTACAACTGAGAACGACTTCCAAAAATATTGAGGTGGTGCAAAATAAAATAACTAAAATCAGTAGTCCTTCTATAAACAAATGAAAAAAGAGGCTAAATGGAAATTAGTGAAATGATGCTTTTCACAATACATTCAGAAATTAGTTTAGGGGTAATTCAAATTAACAAGAGAAAGAGATTTAGTGAAAGGCATTAGAATTGGAAAAGTTATCAGAAGATGAAAAAGTTCCCATGCTCAAGGATTGGTCTATTGGTGTAGTAAAAATGGCCATTCTATCTAAACTATAGTTCTGATTCAGAGCAAGCCCCATCAAAATTCTAACACACTTCTACACAGATCTTGAAAACACAGTGTTCAGCATTATATGAATACAAACAAACCAAAATCTCATAATGGCTTAAACCACTATTAAAAATAAAGCTAGAAGTTTTGGGTATATTATGATCCATTATATTAAATTACACTACAATTAAATAATAACCAATGCAAGGTCTACAAGACCAGCTCCAGCCCCTATCCAGGTTCCCAAAGAAGAGAAAGTACTCGGGAGTAAAGAGGATACAAAGAATTTCTATAAAATTCCCACAGTCAGGTGAATGCCCTTCATTTCACATGTTCTTTATTGTTCTGCTGTGCTGCAAAAGTTTCCAACTGTATATACTTATAATCAGCAATTTCCAACCCTCTCCAGGGTCAAGGCCAAAGAATTTCAGGGCCATAGAAAGAGATAAAAGTTTTACATAATGCAGTAACTCTCAGCCTTACTCTAATGGCTCAAGTTTGGAGTTGTTGAAACCTTTAGGAACTTCCTGAAGAGAAAGGCAATTAATTAAAGGAAAAAGAGAGGTTGAGGTAATTGGGAAACTTAAGAAGGGACTACGTATGCTTTGGCTGTTATCTTAAATGTAACTAGATAAATAAGCTAAGATTACAACCAGAGAAAATCAGATGCTAGGCAAGGATCATCTTTTTCTTCAGTGCAACTTATTTCAGTGGGCGACAGAAGTATCTGTTATCTAGGAAATTTAGGTAATTGCACAAAGGAAATGTGTCGTATTTGGTTCTTGTTGGCACTTTTGCTAGATGTTAACTGGCTGAAAGAAGCCTTCTTGGCTCTCAGGATTACATTCTGTGCTACCTTCAGCGTAAAATACAAGCAGTAAATGTCTTGCTTCAACAGACCAAGGTAAATGTAATTCCCAGGGCTTTGTTTTATTTTGTTCTGTTTCATGAATTTTTGGGGTGTGCAAATGTTTGTCTATACTTCCTGTACTTTTTCTTCATCTCCTTTATTCTGTTATTCTATATTATTTCTTTGATTTTGATTATATTATTTTATTCTTATTCTCCTCATGCCTATTTGTTTTCTAAGAAGTGATGTAAAATGGTTTAACTCAGATATGAGTGAATATGGGGAGAATTGCAGGTCATTTGAGGGATGAAAAGTCTTAATCAGCATATATTTTATGAAAAGCATCTATTTTCTGTGTAAGAAAAAGAGAAATATGTGTTTATAATGATATGATCAGTCGTTGAGAATTTCACTTATGTCTGAAAACTTATAAACATTTCAATGGAGTATGTATGATTCTCTGAGGACCAGTTAATAATTACTGTTTCCCACTGTTATTTCCTTCTTTCTTTATTAAATAATATTCTTTATTAAATATTATTCAGTTTTCTCATTTCAAGTATTTGAATAGATGAAAATTTTCTACTATAATACAGTTTCAAACGAATGTGATTTGCAATACTTGGATTATAGGCTTAGAAAAGTTACTTTTCAATGGCTGTGATAAAACACCATGATAAAGACAATGTGTACATGAAGATCAATGGTGACAAATCAGAAGGAGTAGCTTATATGAGGCTGGAACAGCAGTGAGAGGTCCCATCTAGAACCACCATATGAAACAGAGCTCACTAGTGGCAGCAGGCTTTAAAGTTCTCAAAGTAAGTCTCTAGGTAAATAGGCCTTTAGTAAGTTAATGTACCTTAATCCTACCCACAAATATACACCATCTTTAGGCCATGTATTCAGATGTCGGACTACGTGGGGTCATTTCACTCAAACCAGCATAGTCATATTTATTATTCTGAAAATAATGTTTGAAATGTTCAAGGCAATATAACATCAATCCTGCCATTTATGTATTTTCTTTAGTATAAGTTATGGAAGATGTTCTATCCATTAGCCTTGAAAAGACTGTTTTGTTAAAATAAATGATCATGAATTTTTTATGCCATATAGCATATGGTTCCCATACTAGTAAAATGGTGTGCCTTTTATATCTGAAATTGTTTCACCTAATTGTACTAATTCAGATACTTAAATATTTTCCATTTTCCAGTTCTATATTCTCATCAAACACAAGACATATTTGCACAGGAGACTATACAAAATTCAACCCCTAATTTGGTATCTGGAATATTGGTAAGTTTTGATCTGGAAGCCTCGTGATTAAGGATATTTTTAAAATACATTGATGAGAGCAAAAGAAAGGTTTATATTATACTTGAAATAATCTTTACTTACAAGACACCCTGGATAAATTCTTTAAAAAAGGTCAAGGACTCTACCTTATTGTTAATGGTGTCATATTAGATCTCATACATTTACAGAACGAGTTTCGGTTATAAATAAATGCATTTAAGTTTAAGACATGTTTTTATCTGCAAAGAAATTTGAAAAATCTGAAAACTGAATGATACATATTCTATCAAACATTAATCAGAGGTCCCACAAATATTAATTACATTTTTGGCAAACTAATCCCACACAGGAATATTTTTCTCCATAAAATGAGAGTGAAAATATATCATAGCATTACTAGTTGGGAAAATTCTCACAGAAGTAATGATGTTATTAAACCCATTCCTAATAGTTCTGGGAAGAATAGGTAACAGAACCCTCAGTCGAAGGAACAAATGCCCAAAACACTGTATCACAGTACATATTTATTCAGTATTTAAATACACAATAGGATGGGTTTTTCCCGAGAAGTGGAAGATAAATTTTAATTATAACAAACAACTTTTACTTTTTTCTCCAGTATGACCAAAACCAAGAGAAGCATTATGTAAACAATCAAAATAAAGAGACACAATACAACTATAAGAAATGTGGAAAGAGCTTCAATAGATGTTCACGCCTTACTAATCATAAGAGAATTAATCCCAAAGAGAAGGTAAATAAATGTCAAGATTGTGATAAATCATTTTTTCATCATGAGAGTCTTCAAGCTCACCAAAGAATACATTCTGTTGTCAACCCATGCAACTATCAAGAATGTGGGAATTCCTTTTCCCAGGACTCAAAACATCACAGACATCACAAAATTCAAACTGGTGAGAAATCTTACAGATGTCAAGTATGTGGCAAGTCTTTTACCAATAACTCAAGCCTTCACAGACATCAGAGTGTCCATACTGGTGAAAAACCTAACAAATGTCAAGAATGTGGTAAGTGTTTCACCTCTGTTTCAAACTTTGACACTCATTGCAGAATCCATACTGGTGAAAGACCTTACAGATGTCAAGAATGTGGCAAATCATTTACTCGCCATTCATCTCTTAAAGATCACCACAGGATCCACACTGGTGAGAAACCTTACAGATGTCAAGAATGTGGCAAGTCCTTTAATCGTCATGGAAATCTCCAAGATCACCACAGAATCCATACTGGTGAGAAACCTTTCAGATGTCAAGAATGTTGCAAGTGTTTTACTACATGCTCAAGTCTTAGAAGGCATCAGAAAATTCACGTAATGGGCACACTTCTTAAAATTTCTTAATTTGACTTACACCAATTCAGTTTACCAGTCTTCATAGACCAAACTCAAATCCTGCAATTTAAGCTTAGTCAATACTTATCCAGTGTTACAGTCCTAATAAATTTAGAATGATTGTGTCATATTTGAACATTATAGTCATGAATCATTCACTTTAAAATGAATTATTTATGCTTCATTTTTTAAACATAACAATTCAAATATTATCAATCTTAAATATGTCTGGTAGGAATGAATTAAGCAATAACATTTCTTAACTGTAAGGCAAGATAATGTGTTAAAGAACTAGCCAAAAATTACTCTATTTCAGATTTTGATGCATATTTTTGATCTTGCCTTATGGTTTTTTTGGTAATGTGATTATATTGTACATAAACATTATTTTCCTGCAATTATTTATAATTTCACATAAATATTTATTTTAAATTTGAAGTATTTTCCTTTTTTGCAATAAAAATGTTTAATATTTTAACCATTTTTTGCATTTCTTTGTTCTGATAGTCTATTCTTTAATGACAGGGTAACATTAATATGAGCTGTTTTGTGGATGCTAGCAACAATGTAATTATGTCATAACAAAGAGGTCGATTTTCCTGGGACATGTATAAACTCTGTTAACATGTATGCCGTGATTGACATAATAGTAAGTAAATGGACAAAAGCTAGGCGGGAGGTATAGACAGGACTTGCAGGAAGATATTGGAAGTGGGCGAAGGAACTGAGGTAAGCAAGTTGCCACCAGAGATGGAGGAAGCTGGATGTGTATTACATGGCAGAAGATAGAATAAAAATATATGGCTTAAATAACGTTATCAGAGCTATTTGGGAAAAGGCTTGGGAATTCCATCTGTCTTGCCCTTGTTCAGCTCTTATGAATAACTAACTTGAGTTCCTAATTACAAATTTCCCACTGTGTGCTGAACACACTGCTTCCTGTTGAAATAGGGAGCGGCGGGGCTGCGTCCCCAACACCCCGGCCGCTTGGCTAGCTTATGCCCGAAATAACAACACACAAACTGTATTCA
>NW_026068471.1:2529-29462 GCF_014885135.2 Alexandromys fortis | reverse complement strand
AAAATTTCATATAACAAAACAGTTATCAAGTAAAAATTACAATAATCTATATCATAACTAAGGAAAACTATAACTATTCTTCAACTCCTTCAAAGATTCCAGAAAGATACGATATTACCTAAGCAAACAAGAAATCCAAAGCTCTAGAAATGACAGAGACATCTCGCTGCCTGGATAGTCACCCAAAGTTCCTCTGTACCGTTGGGGCATCCATTTTCAGCCTACAGGCCCATAGTTTCCAGCAGACATTTCCACAAAGCAGGAAATTTCAAAGGCAGTAACTATCTGCTTGTCCTGAAGAATGTCTTGCAGACTCTCTCATGAATCAGGAACCCCAAAAGATCATCTCACCTTTAAGCAAGTTCAGCAGTCCTCTCTCTGCGGGTTCTCTGTGTCCAGTTTATGCAATAGTCCAGGCAAGAGCAGTTTCTTGCACAAATGGCTATGAAACTCTGTTGAAATAAGAGCGGCGGGGCTGTGTCCCCAACACCCTGGCCGCTTGGCTAGCTCATGCCCGAAATAACAACACACAAACTGTATTCATTTAACTGCTTGACCCATTTCTATCTAGCCTCTTCTAGGCTAACTCTTGCACCTGGACTAGCCCATTTCTAGCAATGTGTGTAAGCACCCCAAGGTGCGCTTACCGGGAACATTCTAGCCTAAGTCCATCATGGGTTGGAGGAGCTTCATTGCTTACATCTGCCCGGGAGAGAGGAGCATGGCAAGCATGGCATCTCTGCTCCAGAGCAGAGCTGTCGAGTCTCTCCGGAAGCAGAGCAGAGTCTGACCTCACTTCCTCTTCCGCCCAGCATCCTATTCTGTTTATTCCACCTACCTATGTTCTAAGCTATGAGGCCAAGCAGTTGGTTTATTATAATTAACCAATTACCTTCCTCCATCAGCTTCCTTATAGTTGCCTAGCACCTTTGACCCCTACCATCTGAGCATTGCTCAGAGAGGATGATATTAACATGCTACTTAACAGCTGAATGTTTTCTTAGTGTCTGAACTGTGAGCACAGGTGTGTCTCTCTTTTGCTGTAAAACTATATAGTAAATTACAGTGTTTGGGCTTTGAGATTCAGATGTTGGTGGGTAGAAATATAAGACACCACGAATAATTTTAAAAGTATAACTTTGTAGCAGAATAATTATAGTAGGTGATACTTTATAACTTTTCATTATTCTTTCAGCGTTAATAGAAATTCTCTCAATACACGCCCCACAGAACATAGACAACAATGAGGACCCTAAGAAAGAAATATATACATTTAATCTACATGGGTCATAGAAAAACACAAGATCTCCTGAGTAAATTGGGAGCATGGGGACCATGGAAGAGGGTTGAAGGGGAGGGAAAAGACAGGAAGGGGAACAGAGAAAAATGTAGAGCTCAACAGAAGTCAATTAAAAAGTTCTAAGTCCCAGGAAAAACATTCATTTTAATGAAATTTACTTGCCTGTGCTTCTTGTGAGAATTATGATTGAGTCTTGAAATATATATTGTTTACACAGTGTAGACTTCCCTAAATTTTGTTCTTGCCTGCTCATTTTTTTCTTGACATATTTCCTGAATGAAATGATGATGCTCATCATTGAGGATTTTCTTTGATAGATGAATATTGTAACTTGCTGATGTCTGATTCCTCCTGAGAGCATTTCATATCCTCATATAAAGACAGGAAATGAACAAAGAAAAATTCAAAAAAGAATATGAAAAGAAATTAAAATGAATGGCATGACCTCATCTGACAACTTTGCTGGTTTACTGGCTCATGAAAATATATGTACAATTGTTGAATGACTCAGGGCAAAAATCCCAGGTTAACTATCAGATAGACCAATTGTTTTCTTTATTATATGGTGCAAACTCATGAAATAGGTATGAGAAGTCCAAACTCCACTGTGTAGTATGGCGAACATAGAGGGAGTAAACCCTAGGCTGGCTAGCATTTTTCTCCAGTTACCCAAATGGCCATTCCCTTGCCTGGTCTCACCTCTTAAAGATCATTGGCTGACAGATTCCCCATCATAAAATGACATTGAATACTTTACCTAGAATAGCCTATTCATTTACGAAAAGAAGTATTAGAAATGGCATATTATGAAAACCAAAAGTAAATATGGAGAATTCTACTTGACAGTCTAGAATGTGACAGATACATCCAGCTTGTACTTGGCATGACTGGTGCTATATCATTCAGATTAAAGTTTCCTTGCTTTCTTTCCTGGACAGTGACTATCACAACAATAATGATCTTACTGATCACTTCTGAATGTTTCTGAAAACCTGTCATCAGTTTATCTTAATGTATTGATGTTGACTTTGTTCACCTGTGTTTGGTTCTCTATGTCAGTGTCTACCATTTCAGAGATAATTTGCATTCCTGAATTCATATATAGTGTTTCATTCCATAGCCAAGATATCTTTGATTCAGCAAAAATTATTGTGAAGCATTGACAAGTGCTGTATGTAAACTATCATATATTATTCACAAACTTAAGTTTTCCCTAATCATTTTGATGTGTTCTCTGGTATTGCAGACTAGCTTGCATGTTATCTCCCAACATTTTTTCCAATAACACATTTTTTTTTCATGTAAAGAATACGGAAAAATAGGTTTTTGGTTACAAATTTTTATTTATTTATTTTTTATTTTGTGGAAAATAGATATCATTCCTCAGAGAATATATCCTGAATACAGTTTTCCCTCCCTCCAATACTCCCACTAACATAAAACCCCACACCTTTTCCCATCTAGATCCATCCTCTTTCTCTCTTTCTTATTAGAAAAAAGACTTGTTTCTAAGAAAAAAACCACAAAATACACTATGATATAATTAGGTAAAAGAAAAACTACTATATAATTGTAGGACAAAACAAAAATCAGAAGAAATATCCACGTTAAATCATAAGAAACATATAGATGCAAAGATCTGCCAATTTTCAGTCATGAATCCCAAAAAATATCATTCTTGGAACTCTAATATATATGTAAAAATGAACTATAATTTAAATTATGATAAGAAAAATAGAAACAAAAAGTATAAGGATAGTAAGGGAAGTTAAGAGATGCAATGATGAAACAAGGAACTCCAAAGCTGCTGTTGAGTTTCCAGAAGGTTGGCGTTCAGTCTGCCTACTTTTGAGAGCAATTTCTCATCCCAGTGACAGAAATTTCCTTGAAGAAAATAAAATTTTTATTTGTAAGTGGTTATCAATTGGTGATTGCTTCTAATTTAGGGATATGGGCATGTGTAGACTTCTTATTTCAGTTCTAGGACCAAATCTAGTGCAGAAATTTCACACCCTGTGTATACAGCTTCAGTTTCTTCTAGTTCATATGTGCTTCAATTCAGTTGAGGTAGAGGGATGTCTGTTTATGGCAGGTAGAGAACTGTGGGTATTTGTATTTTCCAACCCCTTTGTCTCTTATACAATAGCTTTCGCCTCTTCTACAGGGTTCTGTGAGCCCTGAAGGGAAGGTATGGATGGAGACCTCTCTTTCAGTGGTGTTCTAACATTTCTCATTCTCTGCATTTTGTCTGGCTGTGAGCCTCTCTATTTGTTCTTTCCAACTTTTCAAGGAGAAATATCCTCTTTTGATGACTTAACAAGGCTTTGATTCATAATTATCTACAGTATAATCAAAGGTCATGTAGGAGCACTTTTATTTCTCTTTTTTATCAGTACTCTTTGCTATTATCCCGGATTACTGTCATAACTAGTTCTATTTTTATCACTCAAGCAGTGTGAGGTATGATTTCACCTCCTAGAGTTATTCTTAAGTTCATTCAGATTTTAGGTTTGTTCCACCATTTGTTCCCATAAGTTTTGTTCCCCCATTATGCTAACACACCTTTTGGATAGGATACCAATGTAGATCAAAGGGTTTGCAACTGACTGATGTTTATATTTCTTCTTGGTAGTATGTAGACTACCTTCCTCAACCAAGATTCAGACAGTGATAAAGGTGCTACATACATAACAGCTCCATTTCTGTGTGTTCAGTGAGTTGTGAAGGTGTTGTCTTGTATGATGGGTAGGTTTATATTTATAATCTACACACACAGCATAGTCAATATTCTCTTTTTTAATTAAAAAAACATTAAATAGTCCCCATAGTAATATGTCTTCATAAACTAAATATTTATAAAACAATACAATGAAAAATATGTGAAACAAAATATTTAAAAGAAAGATTCTGAAATATTAAATCATATTTTTATTTGAATCACTCTCGAACTATTTATTATCAATTATCTCATTCTTTCAGTACTCTGTGCTGAATATTTTGAAGAAAGATAGAAATATTTCTTCTCTTATGTGGGATTCCACTTTACCTGGTTAATTTTTGGGTACTGTTTAGAATCTTTTTAGTTTAAGAAGATCTACTTGTCACTTTTGGCTTCATTTTTGGAAAAGCAGAATCACATTTGAAAGACCTTTATTAGATTCATATCCTGTAGAACGATATATTAGTTTTTTTCTAGAAACTCCCATTTTCTTTTCTTTTTTTTTTTTTTCCTTTTTCTTCAAGACATCACTGTTAAAAAAAAACTCAACAGGGGGCTGGAGATATGGCTCAGCAATTAAGAGCAACTGCTCTTGCAAGGGACCTAGGTTCAAGTCCCAGCACCCACATGGATGCTCATTACCATCTGTGACTGAAGTTCTAGGTGATCTAACACCCTCTTCAGGATTTGCTGGGTACAACAAGCATATGGTTCATACACACGGACACAGGATAACCACTAATACAGATTAAATGAAAATAATAAAAATAGTTTAACCTTTACAATCATGCATCAAAGGATGTGTTAGAGGGAAGAGATAGTTTCTGTGATAGGAGAAAATATTTACAAACTGTGTATCACAAGAGTTAATGTCTAGAGCACATATAAAAACATTTCCAATGAAATAACCAAAAGATAAATAAAAATGAGCAAAAGAGTTGGATAAATGATTATCCAAAGGTATACAGATGGCTAAAAAACTCATGGCAAAAGCTCCCCAGTGTTACCTATCTTGGGGAACTCAAAAGAACTTTAGTCGCTCACTGATCATGACATAAACTGAGCAGTTTATGACTCTAAGTCTGGAAATGAAAAGAATGAGAAACAAGAAGAGAGTTTGCTTGTTGATTCCCAGCTGCTTAGACCTGTTTCCAGAGGTCCCATGCATTTAGAGTTGCTTTCAGTGTCTGTGCTACTGGGGTTATCCTTAGGAAGTTGTCTCCTGTGCCCAGGAATTGAAGGTTACTTCTCACTTTCTCTTTATCTGGTTCAGTGTGGCTAGTATTAGACTGAGGTCTTTAATTCGTTTGGACTTGACTTTTGAGCATGGGAATATATATGAATCTATTTTAATTTTACATGTTGACAACCATTTGTTGAAGATTTTTCTTTTTCCATTGTATAATTTTAGCTTTTTTTGTCAAAAATCAGGTGTTCATAGGTGTGAGGATTTTTTTCTGGGTCTTCTATTTGATTCCATTGGCCAACCTCTCTGTTTTTGTGCCAGTATAAAGCTATTTTCATTACTATAGCTCTGTAGTAGAGCTTGAAGTCAAGAAACATGTTGCCTCTCAAAGTTTCTTCATTTTTCAGAATTATTTTGGCTATCCTAGAATTTTTGTTTTTCCATATTATGTTTATAATTCCTACGGAATGACTTGTTTGTGAGTTCAGAGGCCAATACCTCTATTGAGAAGCAAAGATGAGGTTCCTCCCCATGTGACAGTGACTTTCTCCTTCTGAACATTCTGTAATGGCCTAGTGAGTCTAGAACTGAATTGTTACCTTGAAAGATGTCATGGAATCTATGTCAGGCAGACTCTTGGTTTGGTGTCTGTTGAGGTTTTACTCAGTCTGGCATGCAGCTGAGCTATCACAGGTGAAATTTTCCTCTAGTCTCAAGAAGACACCTTCTCACAGGTAATTTCCTAGCCATGGAACTCAGAGATCTACCCGCCCCTGCCTCTTGAGTGCTCGGATTAAAGGCATGCAGGACCACCACCTGAAAAGCATTTTTTTTAATTAACAGATTAAAAGTTGACAAGGAGAACTATTAACACTCAGGTGTATTAGGGTCATTTATCTGTGCATGGGCATCTTACTGTCTTGAACTTGTGGTCATTCATTTCACCTTCAGTGAGGCAGTGCATATACTGGTATTTAATACTGTAGAATTGCTTTTATATCAGCACACTGGGGCCACCATCACTGTGCTATGACTGGCAGTTCTAGCAATGTTCTAAGTCTTTGTTAGAGTTCCCTGCCATGTTCTTTGACTAAAGTTATTCCTTCAGTTATTCTCTGGTATGGTGACCATCCTTGCCTTTTTCACCTTTTCCCTGCTTGTCACTGTACTGCATTTGTGCACTTCAACTTGGTTATAAATCCTTCCCCCAAAAAATCAGAGTATTGTGAAAGATCTAATAGCTGTAAACAATGTATTTCAACTATGGACCTCTGCCTTCTTTAATACCAAAAAGATGGCCTCTTATAGTTATTACTTTAAAAGATTGTTTCTTCACTAAACATTTACAAGTAAAGGTCAGAAAAATGTTTGCCTTCACAGTGATTATTTATAATAATTCTCAGCCTATTTGGAGATACCAGTGAACTGTCCTTCCATAGGGAATGCCTACTAGCCACACCCTATGCCAATACTTTGTAAGTCAGACATTAAAAATAATACATCAAAAAATTGTCCATTCTATAATTTGACATTACATGGATGACATTTTGCTATTGGTTTCAAACATAGATACACAGAATGTTTGAAGAAGTAAGAAAGTTTTGTGAAAATGGGGATTACAAGTTGCTCCTGAAAAAATAAGGAGAGGAGATTCTGTCAATTACCTAGGTTATAGGATAGGTTTAGAGAGAATTAGAACACAAAGGGCACAAATTAGGAGAGACTGGTTGTGGACCATTAATTATATTCAGATTGTTAGGAGACATTTCCAGTCTACAACTGATTGTTGGGATAACCCCTTATCTAATAATTCATTTAAAAAACACCTTAGATGGTGATAAAGACTTGAATAGTCCGAGAATTAACATCTGAAGTGAAAAAGTACTTTACAATTGTTGAGGAGAAATTACAGGAGGCACATGTGGATAGAGTGAATCCAAATCTTAATTGTATTCTAGTCATATTGCCCCCTAGAATTTCTCCTGTAGGAATTTAATGCAGAAGGGCAATATTATCTTAGAATGGATCTTATACCACATAAACCAAGTAAAAAACTGAAAACTTATGTGGAAAAATTCTCTGTGTTAACTATAAAATGTAAATTGAGACTTTATCAATTATCAGGTATTGACACAACAGAGATTATAGTGCCTTTACTACAGATGAAATAAAAAAAAGTTATCTCCATCTGTCACTGGATGAAGATTCTATGGTGATATTCGAGATAATCATCAGCTTGATAGTGGGGCCAGGGCTGTTCATTTACTCTATACACTGCTGTCCAAGGACCTAGCTGGGGGCATCCCCATGGACACCTGCAATCCCCTCTAGAACCAAGTCTCTTGCCAACCGTAAAATGGATCCCTTAATGTAGGTATCTTCTTCCTTGCTCCTATATCTGCCCTTCCTCCATCTCCCCCTCCCAATCCCCCAAGCTCTTGCCAGTCTTTCCCTACTCACTTCCCCCAACCTCACCCCTTCTCCCCTTTCCCCTTTCCCCAAACCTCACCCCCACCTCTACCCCCACCCCCATGCTCACAACTTTTGCCTTGCAATCTTGTTTGCTTCCAATTTCCAGGAGGAAATATAAATGTTTTTTTTTTTTGGGTTCACCATGTTATTTAGCTTCTCTGGGCTTGTGAACTATAGGCTTAATGACCTTGGTTTATGGATAGAGTTCAAAAATGAGTGAGGACATACCATATCATCTTATTGGGTCTGGGTTATCTCACTCAGGATAGTGTTTTCTATTTCCATTCTTTTGCATGCAAAATTCAAGATGTCATTGTTTTTCACTGCTGAGTAGTACTCTACTGTGTATATATTCCACACTTTCTTTATTCATTCTTCCATTGAGGGTCATCTAGGTTGTTTCCACATTCTGGCTATTACAAATGATGCACTGATCTGAACAGAGAATTCTCAACAGAAGAAGTTCAAATGGCCAAAAGACACTTAAGGTTATGCTCAACCTCCTTAGTGATCAGGGAAATGCAAATCAAAACAACTTTGAGATATCATCTTACACCTGTCAGAATGGCTAAAATAAAAAACACCAATGATAGCTAGTGCCCCATTTTTTAATTGGGTTGATTAGCATTTTAAAGTCTAGTTTCCTGAGTTCTTTATATATTTTGGAGATCAGACCTTTGTCTGTTGCAGGGTTGGTGAAGATCTTTTCCCAGTCAGTGGGTAGCCTTTTTGTCTTAGTGACAGTGTCCTTTGCTTTACAGAAACTTCTCAGTTTCAGGAGGTCCCATTTATTCAATGTTGCCTTTAATGTCTGTGCTGCTGGGGTTATATGTAGGAAGTGATCTCCTGTGCCCATATAGTTGTATAGTACTTCCCACTTTCTCTGTTATCAGGTTCAGTGTGTTCAGATTGATATTGAGGTCTTTAATCCATTTGGACTTGAGTTTTGTACATGGTGATAGATATGGAGCTATTTTCATTCTTCTACAGATTGACATCCAGTTATGCCAGCACCATTTGTTGAAGATGTTCTCTTTCTTCCATTGTATACTTTTAGCTCCTTTATTGAAAATGAGGTGTTCATGGTTTGTGGGTTAAAGTCAGGGTCTTCTATTTGATTCTATTGGTCGACTTCTCTGTTTTTATGCCAATACCAAGCTGTTTTCAATATTGTAGTTCTGTAATAGAGTTTGAAGTCAGGGATGGTACTGCCTCCAGATGTTCCTTTATTGTATAAGATTGTTTTGGCTATCCTGGGTTTTTTGTTTTTCCATATAAAGTTGATTATTGTCCTGTCAAGGTGTGTAAAGAATTTTGATGGGACCTTGATGGGGATTGCATTGAATCTATAGATTGCTTTTGGAAGAATTGCCATTTTTACTATGTTGATCCCCACAATCGAAGAGCAAGAGAGATCCTTCCATTTTCTGGTGTCCTCTTCAATTTATTTCATCAAAGACTTAAAGTTCTTGTCAAATAGATATTTCACTTCTTTGTTCAGAGTTACCCCAAGATATTTTATGCTATTTGTGGCTATTGTGAAATGTGATGCTTTTCTGATTTTTCTCTCTGCTTCCTTATCCTTAGTGTATAGGAGGGCAACTCATTTTTTGGAATTGATATTGTATCCTGCCACATTACTAAAGGTGTTTATCAGCTGTAGGAGTTCTTTGCTAGAGTTTTTGGGGTCGCTTATGTATACTATCATATCATCTACAAATAACGAAAGTTTAACTTCTTCCTTTTCAATACAAATCCCCTTGATGCCCTTATGTTTTCTTATTGCTATTGCTAGAACTTCAAGCACTATATTGAAGAGGTATGGAGAGAGTGGACAGCCTTGTCGTGTTTCTGATTCTAGTGGGATGGCTTTGAGTTTCTCTCTGTTTAATTTAATGTTAGCTGTCGGCTTGCTGTAAATAGCTTTTATTATATTTAGGTATGACACTTGTATCCCTAATCTCTCCAAGACCTTTATCATAAAGGAGTGTTGAATTTTGTCAAATGCTTTTTCAGCATCTAATGAAATGATCATATGGTTTTTTTCTTTCAGTTTATTTATATAATGGATTACATTGATAGATATTCATATGTTGAACGAGCCCTGCATCTCTGGGATGAAGTCTACTTGATAATAATGGATAATTTTCCAATGTGTTCTTGGATTCAGTTTGCCTGTATTTTATTGAGAATTTTCGTATTCAATGTTCATGAGTGAGATTAGCCTGTAATTCTCTTTCTTGGTTTAGTCTTTGTGAGGTTTTGGTATCACGGTAATTGTAGCTTCAGAAAAGGAATTTGGCAATGACTCTTCTGTTTCTATATTGTGAAATATATTACGCAGTATAGGTATTAGGTCTTCTTGGAAGTTGTGGTAGAATTCTGCATTGAAACCATCTGGTACTGGGCTTTTTTTTTTTTTTGAAGGGAGATTTCTAATTCTTCGCGACTAACAGTTGTATTTATGTTGTTCACTTGGTCTTGGTTTAATTTTGGTATATGGTACATTCTAAAAAAAAATGTCCATTTCTTTTGCATTTTCCAGTTTTGTGGTTTTAACAATTCTTCAATTGGCATAAATACTGTTTATACCATTTTACAAAATAAAAACAGAAGATCACTCTGAAGTTCTTTTCATAAGGACAGTTGCATTGATTCCTAAACTACTTATATGCTCAAAAAGTACAGAATGATATGACAATTTCCTCATGAATGTATATACAAAAATCCTCAATAAAATATTTGAAAACTGAATCTAAGAACAAATCAAAATATCATTTATTATAGGATTTAAACAAAACATACAGGGGTGGACCAACAAATGAGAACCCATGAATGTAATCTACCAGATAAACAAACTGAAAATCAAATTTCAGATGTTCATCTCATTAGATGTAGAAAAGCCTTTGAGAAATATTACCCACCCTTCTTGATAAACATCCTGGAGAAACTAGTGAAATGGGACAAACTTCAAAATAAAAGTGCAGTTTATAGCAATCCTATAAAACAAATCAGACTAAATCATGAGAAATTCAAAACCTTTCCACTAAAGTAGGGAACAATAAAGGACAGTCCCCTTCTTTATATGTATTTAATAGAATGTTTGAAATCATCACTGGAACAAAATACAAATTACGATGATCAAAAAGTGATTAATAAGAAAGAATGAAATCGAATAAATTGTATATGCAGATGCAATGATTTTATAAATAAAAGACTAAGAATCCCACCAGGAAAATTCTACAACTAAGAAATACTTCTAATAAAATTGAGGAAGTGTAAAATAAAATAATAAATATCAGTAGCCCTCTTATATACAAATGAAAAAAGTTAAATAGAAATTCAGTGAAACAATGTTTTTCACAATACGTTCAGAAATTAGTTTTGGGCAATTAAAACTAAACAAGAGAAAGATCCTTCTCAAAGGTATAAGGCATTAAAAAATGAATTGGAGAGATATCAGATGATGGAAAATGTTTACATGCTCAAGGACTAGTCAATTGATGTAGTATAAATGGCCATCTTATCAAAATAAAGTTCTGATTCAGTGTAAACCCCATCAAAATTCTAACATAATTCTTCATAGATCTTGAAAAGACAGTCTTAAGCATTATACAAATGCAAACAAGCAAAAATCTCACAATAGCTTAAATAATCATGAAAAACAAAACTATACATTGTAGCATGCATTACCATCCACAATATTAAAATATACTACAGTTAAATAATAATCAATGCAAGAGCTATGAGACCAACTCCAGCCCCTATCCATGTTCCCAAAGATGAGATGCTACTCAGGAGTGAAGGGGATACAAAGTATTTCTATAAACTTTCCATAAATAGGTTAATGCCCTACATTTCACATGTTCTTTATTGTTATTCTGTGCTGCCAAAGTTTCCAACTATATATACTTACAATCAGCAATTTCCAACCCTTACAAGGTCAGAGTATTTCAGGGTCATGGAAAGAGGTCAAAGTTTACATGATGA
The DNA here is from genome assembly GCF_014885135.2 of Alexandromys fortis. NCBI lineage: Eukaryota > Metazoa > Chordata > Mammalia > Rodentia > Cricetidae > Alexandromys > Alexandromys fortis. Next base: position 17,795 of record NW_026068471.1, on the reverse strand, counting down.
AATAACTGTCAGTCTCACTCTAATGGCTCAAGTCTGGGGTTGTTGAAACCTCTAGAAACTCCTTGAGGATAAAGGAAGTTAATTAAAGGAGAAAGAGTGACTAAGGTAATTGGGAAACTTAAGTAGTGAATATGTATGCTTTGCTCTTCTCTTAAATGCAACTAGATAAATAAGCTAAAATTACAATCAGGAAATATCAGGGGCTATGCAAGAATCATCTTTTCCTTTTTTTGTTCCACTCAAAATTATTTTTTTATTTATCTTCAGGAGAAAGGTCACGACTCGGAGGACAGCATGATGTCTCTTGGCAGCTTTGGTCTGACTGCATCATGATGACTGTACCATGCAAAAAAAAAAAAAAAAAAAAAAATCTAATTTTTCTTCTTGCATACATATATATTAGAATTTCTACTCTTTTCACTCTCTTCACCTTTTTGTCTATCTTTTTCCACCTGCACACCAATTTTTAATTCAATTTTATTGCTTTATAAATAATACCATTTAAAATTTCCACTTCCTCACCTCCACCGATTTCTCTCCCACTCGCCCACACACCCCCTACCTCCTACATCTCCAGTATTAAGAGAGGGCAGGGTACCCTGCCCTGTGGGAAGTCCAAGACCCTCGCCCCTCCATCCAGGCTTAGGAAGGTGTGCTCTCAAATAGGCTAGGAACCCAAAAAGCCAGTGCATGCAGTAGAGACAAATCCCAGTGCCATTATCATTGGCTTCTCAGTTGGCCCCGATTGTGAGCCACATTCAGAGAGTCTGGTTTGATCACATGCTCGTTCAGTTCCAATCCAGCTGGTTTTGGTGAGCTCCCATTAGATCATGGACACTGTCTCAGTTGGTGAACCAACTCCTTGTGGTCCTAACTTCCTTGGTAATATCCTTCCTCTTTCTGCTCTTCAACTAGGCCTTGGGAGCTCAGTCCAGTGCTCCAATGTGGGTCTTTGTCTCTATCTCCATCTTTTGCTGGATAAGGTTGTATGGTGATATTCAAAATATTCATCAGTCTGATTATGGGACAAGGCCAGTTCACGCACCTTCTCCTCCACTTCCCAGGGTCCTAGATGGGGAAATCCCCGTGGACTCCTGGGAACCCCTCCAGGGCCAAGCCTCTTGCCAACATTAAAATGGCTCCTCAATTAAAACATCTTCTTCCCTGCTCCCATATCTGCCCTTCCTCCATCTCGACCATGCAAGCCCCCAAGCTCTTTCCAATTCTCCCTTTCCTCCTTCTCTCTTTCCCCCTTCCCCCATTCCACCCCACCCCCATGCTCCCAACTTTTACCTGGCGATCTTGTCTGCTTCCAATTTCCTGGATGATCTATATATGTTTTTCTTTGGGTTTACCGTATTACTTAGCTTTTCTAGGATTGCGAACTATAGGCTGAATGTCCTTTGTTTATGGCTAGAATCCGCTAATGAGTGATTACATACCACATTCCTCTTTTTGGGTCTGGGTTATTTCACTCAGTCAGGATAGTGTTTTCTATTTCCATCCATATGCAAGCAAAATTCAAGATATCATTGTTTTATACCGCTGAGTTGTGTTTTAATGTGTAGATGCGCCACACTTTCTTTATCCATTCTTCTATTGAGGGGCATCTAGGTTGTTTACAGGTTCTGGCTATTACAAATAATGCTGCTATGCACATAGTTGAACAAATGCTTTTGTGGTATGATTACACATCTTGTGGGTATATTCCCAAGAGTGATATTGCTATGTCCTGAAATAGGTTGACTCCCAATTTTCTGAGAAACCACCACACTGATTTCCAAAGTGGTTGCACAAATTTACATTCCTATCAGCAATGGATGAGTGTTCCCCGTACTCCACATCCTCTCCAGCATAGGTTGTCATTGGTGTTTTTGATTTTAGCTATCTTGACATGTCCTGGACTTTTTTTGGTTGGGAGGTTTTTGATGACCGCTTCTATTTCCTCACGACTTATAAGTTTATTTAAATTGTTCACCTGATCTTGATTTAATTTTCGTATATAGTACTTATCTAATAAAATGTCTATTTCTTTTACATTTTCTAATTTTATGGAAAACAGGCTTTTATAGTAAGGCCTAATGATTCTCTTAATTCCTCCATTGTCTTTTGTTATGTTCACCTTTTCATTTCTGATCTTGTTATTTTGAGTGTTTTCTCTTCTCCTTTTTATTAGCTTGGATACAGGTTTGTCCATATTGTTTATTTTCTCAAAGAATCAGTTCTTTGTTTCATTGGTTCTTTGGATTGTTTTCTATGTTTCTATATTGTTGATATCAGCCCTCAGTTTGATTATTTCCAGTCTTCTCCTTCTCTTGGGTGAGTCTGCTTCTTTTTTTTCTAGAGCTTTCAGGTGTGCTAATGTGAGCTTTCTCTGTTTTCTTTAAGTGGGCATTTAATGCTATGAACTTTCCTCTTAGCACTGTTTCATAGTTTCCCATAGGTTTGGATATGTTGTGTCTTCATTTTTGTTGAATTCAAGGAAGACTTTAATTTCTTCCTTAATTTCTTCCTTGACCCAGGGTTGGTTCAGTAGTTGAGTGTGTAGTCTCCATGTTTTTGTAGGCTTTATGGGGTTGGAATTGTTGTTTAATTCTAACTTTACTCTATAGTGATCTAATAAGAAACAGGTTAATATCTGTGGATGTTTTATTTGTTTCCAAGTATACAATCAATTTTTGAGAAGGTTCCATGAGATGCTGAGAAGAAGGTATTTGGGTGGAATGTTTTATAGATGTCTGTTAAGTCATTTCCTATGTTAGTTCTCCTATTTCTCTGTTAAGTTTCTGTTTATTTGACCTGTTCATTGTCAAGAGAGGAGTGTTGAAATCTCCTACTATTAGTGTGTGGGGTGTGATGTGTGATTTGTGTTCTAGTAATGTTTCTTTTACATATGTTGGTTCTTTTATATTAGGGGCATAGATATTCAAGAGTGAGACTTCATCTTGATGAATTGTTCCTGTTACGAGTATAAAGTGTCATTCTCCATCTCTTCTGATTGATTTTCATTTGAAATCAATTCTGTTAGATACTAGGATAGCCACACCCGCTTGTTTCTTATGTCCACTTGTTTGGAAAACTTTTTCCCAACCCTTTACTCTGTCTGTAATGTCTGTCTTTTTGGTTGAGGTATGTTTCTTGTAAACAGCAGAATGTTGGATACTGTTTTGTATCCATTCTCTTAACCTCTGCCTTTTTAAGAGGTGAATTATGTCCATTGATATTAAGTGATATTGATGACAAGTGGTTGTTAACTCTCATTATTTTTTTGGAGTTGTAGTGTTTATGTGTTTACCTTCTTTGAGTTGTGCTGGTGGAGGGTTTTCAGTTGTCTGTGCTATTGTGGGTGTTATTGGCTTTCTTAGGTTGAGGTTTTCCTTCTAGTAGTTTCTTTAAGGCTGGGTTTGTGGCAATGTATTGTTTAAATCTCCTTTTGTCATGGAATATCTGGTTTTCTCCATTGATGGTGAAAGAAAGCTTTGCTGGGTATAGAAGTCTGGGATTGGATCCATGGTCTCTTAGTGTCTGCAGCACATCTATCCAAAACCTTCTGGTTTTAATGGTTTCCATAGAGGAGTCAGGTGTAATTGTGATAGGTTTACCTGTATATGTTACTTGACCTTTTTCATTTGCAGCTCTTACTATTCTTTCTTTATTCTGTATGTTTTGTGTTTTGATTATTATATGGTGAAGGGATGGCTTTTTTGATCCAGTCTATTTGGTGTCCTGTATGTTTCTTGTACCTTCATAGGAATATCCTTCTTTAGGTTTGGAAAGTTTTCTTCTATAATTTTGTTGAATATATTTTCTGGCCCTTTGAGCTAGAATTCTTCTTCTACCTCTATTATTCTTAGCTTTGGTCTTTTCATTATGTCCCACATTTTCTGGATGTTTTATGTTAAGAATTTTCCTGATTTGCTGTTTTCTTTTATCACTATATCTATTTACTGTATAGTATCTTCAGTGCCTGAGATTCTTTCTTCTATCTCTTGTATTCTGTTGGGTATTCTCATCTCTGTAGTTCCTGTTCTTTTACCCAGATTTTCCCTATCCATCCATTCATCAGTTTGCATTTTCTTTCTTACCTCCATTTCAGTCTTCAAGTCTTGAACTGTTTCCTGTACTTGTTTGATTGCTTTTTCTTGATTTTCTTGAGTATCTTTGAGGGACTTATTACTTTCTCCTAACTTTTTGTTTGTATTCTCTTCCATTTCTTTAAGGGAGTTTTCACTTCCTTTTTAAGGGTCTCCATCATTTTCATAAGGTATATTTAAAGTTGATTTCTTCTACTTCTTCCCGGTTAGGGTGTTCAGGTTTTCCTATTGCATGTTCACTGGATTCTGGTATTATTATTTTGCTTTTCAGGTTATTGGAGGAATTCTTGCATTGTTGCCTGCCCATCTCTTTCTTCAAATGAAGCCAGGAGAGTATTGGCATCTTGGTCCAATCTTTTCTGTGGCTTACCACTCCAGATCTCCTCAGTAGAGGAGCAGTTCCTCTTTCTAGGGTCCAACGACCTCTCATCCAAAAGGGCATGCTTGGGAGGCAGGGTGGTGTGGTTCAAAGAGGCCCCAGTGGCTGGGCCACACACCAGGCTCCCCAGAACTTCAGTCCTGAAGCAGGCTGAGTTGGGGATTCAAGGACCCCTCAGATGGAAAGGAGAGTTTGGGGGCAAGATGGGATGTGGTAAAGATAGAAAGCCAGTAGCCAGTAGCCAGGAACGTGCAGTGCTGGATGGCCAGAAAATTTAGGGAGTTGGAGGGGGCCTGAACTCCATTCCCTGGGACTGTCTGGACAGCCACTCTCTCCTCATCTTTTTCTCTGAGTTCAACTTTTCTCCAGGGAGTGGGGGAAGTATTTGTCTCTAGGAAATTTAGATAAATATAAAAAGGAAGCATGTGGTTTTGGTTCTTGTTGGGACTTTCACCAGATGTTAATTGTCTCAAAGGTGGCTTTTTGGCTCTCAGGATTACATTTTGTGCTAACATAAGGGTAAAATACCAGCAGTAAATGTCTTGCTTCAACAGACCAAGGTAAATGTAATCCCTAGAGCTTTGTTTTGTTCTGTTCTATTTCATGAATTTTTGTGTGTGCAAATCTTTGTATTTCTAGCTACATATACTTGCTGTGCTTTTACTTCATCTCCTTTCTTTTGTTGTCCTGTTTGATTTCTTTGATGTTGATTATATGATTTTATTCTTATTCTTTTCATTCCTATTTGTTTCCTAAGAAATGACAAAAAGTGGTTAAATTCAGACCATAGTGAATATGGGGAGAACCATAGGCCATTTGTGGGATGAAAAGTCATAATTAGAAATATTTTATGAAAACCATCTATTTTTTGTGTAAGAAAAGAGAAAAATGTGATTATAATGATAAGATCGGTCCTTCAGAATTTCTGATGTCTGAAAAGTTACGAACCCCTTCAAAGTGGATTACATAATTGTCTGAGGAGCAGTTAGTAATAACTGTTTCCTGCTGATCATGTCTTCTTTCTTTTTTAAATAATATTCTGTATACTTCATTAATATTATTCAGTTTGCTCATTCCAAATATTTGAAGAGATGAGATTTTTCTATAATAATACAATTTCATAATGAATATTATTTTCTATACTTAGATTATAGGCTTTGTAATAGTTACTTTCAAATTTCTGTGATAAAATACCATGATAATTACAATGCACAGAAAAAAGATCAATGATGATGAATCAGAAGGAGTAGTTTACAGGGAGCTGGGACAGCAGTGAGAGGTCCCGTATAGAAGCACCATATGAAGCAGAGAACTTATTAGTGGCAGCAGAAGGCTTTAGAGTTATCAAAGCAAGTCTCTATGGACGTAGAACTTCCATTAACTTGACCCTCTTAATCCTACCCATAAATATACACCATTTCAGGTCATGTATTCAGATGGCTGAATATATGGGGTCTTTTTAATCAAACCAGTAGTGTTACATATTATTCTGAAAATTATGTTTTAAAAGTTCAAGATAATATAACTTCAATCCTGCCATTTTATATATTCCTTTTTGTATGTTATGAAAAATGTTCTATCATTTGCCTTGAGAATTTGTTTCATAAGAATAAATAATAATCATTAGTTTTTATGCCACAGAGCATAATTAAATATTTCCTATTTTCCAGTTCTATATTCCCATCAAACACAACACCTATTTGCACAGGAAAATACACAGGATTCTACCCTGAAATTGGTATCTGGAATATCTGTAAGTCTTATTTGTTTGTTTGTTTATTTATTTATTTATATTACTTAAAAAAAGCAACCCAAATTCCACTTCCTTCCCCTCTCAACTGGATCTTGGGAGTTCAGTCCAGTGCTCCATTGTGTGTCATTGCTTCTGTTCCTTATCAGTTGTTGGACAAAGGTTCTATGGTGATATTTAAGATAATCATAAGTCTGACTACAGGGTAAGGTCAGTTCAGACATCCTCTTTTCTATTGCTGGGTTCATCCCTATGAGTTCTTGGGCATTTTTCTAGAGCCAGGTTTCTTGCTAACTCCATAATGGCTCCCTCAATCAAGGTATCTCTTTCATTGTTCTCATATTTCTCCTTCCTTCATCTAGACCATCCCATTCCCTCAAGTTCTCCTCCATCCCCTTCTCCCCCTGGTCTACCCTTATTGTACCTCTGATCCCAATTTTTGTCTGATTCCAATTTCCATGTGGGTATACATCTGTTTTTCTTTAGGTTCACCTTATTACTTAGTATCTCTAGGATCCTGCACTATAGGCTCATTGCCCTATGTTTATGACTAGTATCCACTTATGAGTAGGTACATACCATACTCATTTTTTTGGGTCTGGGTTACCTCACTCAGGATGATGTTTTCTAATTCTATCCATTTGTTTGCAAAATTCAAGATGTCATTATTTTTTACTGATGAGTAGTATTCATATATATTAATTTATTAATTATTTATTAAAGATTTCTGTCTCCTCCCAGCCACCTTCTCCCATTTCCCTCCCCCTCCCCCGGTCAAGTCCCCCAATGTGTACATGTGCCATAATCTCTTTATCCATTCTACAGTTGAGGTCATCTAGGTTTTTTCAAGGTCCTGGCTATTACACATAATACTGCTATGAACATAGTTGAACAAATGCTCTTGTAGTATTATTGAGCATCTTTTGGATTTATTCCCAAGAGTGGAATTGCTGTTTCCTGAGGTATTTTGATTCCTAGCTTTCTGAGGAATCACCACAGTGATTTCCAAAGTGGTTGCACAAGTCTGCATTCCCACCAACAATGGATGAGTGTTCCCCTTGTTCCACAACCTCTTCTGCATAAGCTATAATTAGTGTTTTTGATCTCAGCCATTTTGACAGGTGTAAGATGGTATTTCAAGGTTGTTTTGATTTGCATTTCCCTGATAACTAAGGACTAAGGACACGTCCTTAAGTATTTTTTGGTCATTTGAAATTCTTCTGGTGAGCATTCTATGTTTAGTTCAGTATACGACTTTTTAATTGGGTTAATTAGAATTTTAATGTCTAATTTTCTTGAGTTCTTCATATATTTTGGAGATCATTGTCTGATTTTGGTTTGTGAGATTTTTTTCCCAATCAGTAGGCTGTCTTTTTGTCTTATTGACTTTGTCCTTTGCTTTATAGAAGCTTATCACTTTCAGGAGGTCCTATTTATTTATTGGTGCTCTTATTTTCTGTGCTACTGGGGTTATATTTAGGTAATGGTCTCCTATGTCAATGCAATGAAGGTTACTTCCCACTTTCTCCTCTATCAGGTTCAGTGTTGTTGGATAAATATTGAGGTCTTTAATCCATTTGGACTTGAGTTTTGCACATGGTGACATATATAGGTCTATTTTCATTCTTCTACAGGTTGACATTCAGTTATGCCAGCACCATTTGTTGAAGATGCTTTCTTTTTTCCTTTGTTTCTTTTTTGCTTATTTGTCAAAAATCAAGTGTTCATAGTTATCTGAATTAATATATGGGTCTTCAATTTAATTTCATTGGTCAACATCTGTTTTTATGCCAATACCAAGCTGTTTTTATTACTGTAGCTTTGTAGTAGATCTTGAAGTCGGTGATGGAAAGGTCTGTGAAGAATTTGGTTAAGATTTTGATGGGGATTGCATTAAATCTGTAGATTGCCTTTGGTAAGATTGCTATTTTTACTATGTTGATCCTTCCTATACAAGAGCATGGAGATATTTTCATTTACTGGTATCTTCTTCAATTTCTCTTTTCAAAGACATAAAGTTCTTGTCAAATAGCTCTTTTATGTTCCTTGTTATTGTTACCCCAAGATATTTTATGTGATTTTGGCTATTGTGAAGGTGATGTTTTTCTAATTTCCCTCTCTGCTTCTTTATCCTTTGTGTATAGGAGGGCTACTAATTTTTTTGAGTTAATCTTGTATCCTGCCACTTGACTGAAGGTATTTATCAGCTGTAGGAGTTCTCTGGTAGAGTGTTTGGGGTCACTTATATACACTATCATATCATCTGCAAATAACGAAGGATTAACTTCTTCCTTTCTGATATGAATTCCCTTGATCTTCTTATGTTGTCTTATTGCTATTGCTAAAATTTTAAGAAATATGCTGAAGAGATATGGAGAGAGTGGACAGTTCCTGTCTTTTTATTGATTATAGTGGAATAGGTTTGAGTTTCTTTCCATTAAATTTGGTGTTAGCTGTTAGCTTGCTGTATATTCTTTTATTATATTTACATTTGATCCTTGAATCCCTAATCTCTCCAAGACCTTTATCATGAAGGGATGTTGAATTTTGTTAAGTGTTTTTTCTGCATCCAATGAAATGATATGTTTTTTTTCTTTCAGTTTATTTATATGGTGGATTACATTGATTGATTTTAGTATGTTTAAACAGCCCCACATCTGTGGGATGAAGCCTAATTGATCATAATGATTGACATTTTTGGATGTGTTCTTTGCTTCAGTTTGTCAGAATTTTATTGAGAATTTTTGCATCCATGTTCATGAGTGAGATTGTTCTGTAATTCTCTTTCTTGGTTGAGTCTGTATGGTTTCAGTATCAGGGTAACTGTTTCCTCATAAAAAGAGTTTGGCAGTGAGTCTTCAGTTTCTATTATGTGGAACACTTTGAAGAGTATAGGAACTAGCTCTTCTTGAAGATCTGGTAAAATTCAGCAATAAAACCATACAGGACCTGGGATTTTTTTTATTGGGCCGTTTTTAATGGAAGCTTCTATGTCCCTGCAGCTTATAGGTCTATTTAAATTGCTGTCCTGGTCTTGATTTAACTTTGGTAGATGGTATATATCTAAAAAATTGTCCATTTATTTTACATTTTCCAGTGTTGTGGAGTATAGATTTTTGTAGTAGGACCTAATGATTCTGTGAATTTTCTTAGTGTCCATTGTTTTGTTCTGCTTTTCTTTTCTGATTTTGTTAATTTGAATGTTCTCTCTCTGCCTTTTGATTAGTTTGGATAAGGGTTTGTCAATCTTGTTTATTTTCTCAGAGAACCAGCTCTTAGTTTTATTGATTTGTTGGGTTATTTTCTGTGTTTCTCTTTTGTTGATCAGCCCTCTTCTGGATGTTTTCCTTTGTTTATTCAAAATTTCCACCTCCTCCCCTCCTCCCATTTCTCTACCACTCTCTCATTTGCCCTCAGCCTCCCTCTCCAGTCATAAGAGCAGTCAGAGTTCCCTTCCCTGTGGGAAGTCCAAGGTCCTCCCCGCTTCCTCTGGGTCTAGGAAAGTGAGCATTCAAACAGACTAGGTTCCCACAAAGCCAGTACATGCAGTAGAATCAAAACCCAATGCCCTTTTCCTTGGCTTCTCAGTCAGCCCTCATTGTGAATCATATTCAGAGAGTTCAGTTTGATCACATGCTCCTTCAGTCCCAGTCCATCAGACCTTGGTGAGCTCCCATTAGATCAGTCCCACCGTGTCCATAGGTGGATGCACCCCTCATGGTCCTGACTTCCTTGCTCATGTTCTCCCTCCTTCTGCTCTTCATTTGGACCTTGGGAGTTCAGTCCAGTGCTCCAATGTGGGTCTCTGTCTCTACCTCCATCTTTTGCTGGATGAAGGTTCTATGGTGATATGCAAGATATTCATCAGTGTGGCTATGGGAAAAGGTCAGTTCAGGCCTTTTTTTGGATCCAGTTTATTTGGAGTTCTGTAAACTTCTTGTACCTTCATAGGCATATCCTTTTTCCTGTTGGGAAAGTTTTCTTCTATAATTTTGTTGACTATATTTTCTGTGTCTTTGAGCTGGAATTCTTTTCTTTTTTTCTACTCCTATTATTCTCAGGTTTGGTCTTTTCATGTTGTCCCAGATTTCCTGAATGTTTTGTGTTAAGAATTTGTTGGATTAATTGTATTCTTTGACTACTGAGTTTATTTCCTCAATAGAATCATCCGCACCTGAGATTCTTTCTTCTATCTGTTGTATTCTGTTAGTTATACTTGTCTCTGTAGCTCCTGTTCATTTACCCAGATTTTCTATTTCCAGATTTCTCTAAGTTTGTGTTTTCTTTATTACCTCTATTTCAATTTTCAAATCTTGAATTGTTTCCTTCACCTGTTTGATTGAGATTTCTTGGGTTTCTTTGAGTCATTTATTAATTTCTTCCAGCTTTTTGTTTGTCTTCTCCTCTGTTTCTTTAAGGGAGTTTTTCACTTCCTCTTCAAGGGGTGCCATCATTTTCATTAAGTAACGTTTAATTAATGAAACATCATTTTCTTCTATATCTTCTGGGTTAGGATGATCAAGTCTTCCTGTCATGTGTCCACTGGGTTCTGGTGGTACCATGTTGCTTTTTAGGACACTGGAGGATTTCTTGCATTGGAACCTTCAACTCTTATGTCTCTTTTGTCCATCAAGAATTGGTCTCCATTGAGCTCACAGGTAACAACTCATTGGAGGTGAGGTAGATAGCTGTCTTGCAGACCAGCTCCCTCCTACAGTAAGAAATTCCTAAGGCATCTGGAGAGGGGGCCTGGCCTTTCTCCCAAGTGGAGGTTTTAGGGAGTAGGGGTCTGGGGTCCCAGGGACACTGTTGTCTCACCTCCTATGTCCACAAAATATTGGTCTTCATGGAGCTCTCAGGGAACATCACAGTGGGGCCAGGGTAGATTGATGTTTTCTGTAAGTCTTTACCTAGAAACTTGTACATAAGTATATTTTAAACTTTTGGTGATGAGAACAAAAAGAAAGGTTTATGTTATACTAGAAATAATTTTTACTAACCAGCCATCCTGGATAAATTTTCCAAAAAAGGTCAAGAATCTCTATCTTATTGTGAATGGTGTCACACTATATCTCACATATTTTCAGAAGAAGTTTCTTTTCTAAATAAATGCATTTAAGTCTTAAAACATATTTTTATCTGCAAAGAAAGTTGAAAAATCTGACAACTGAAGTATACATATTCTATCAAGCATTCACTAGAGTTCCCACAAATGTTAATTACATTTCTGACAAACTAGGCAATTTCGATCCACATGAGAAGGTTTTTCCCAATAAAATCAGACTGAAAATAAATCATAGCAGTTTTACTTGGGAAAATTCTTACACAGTAGTGATTCTATCAAACCCCTTTCTAAGAGTTTTAGGAAGAATAGGTACCAGAACCCTCAGTTGAAGGAACAATTGCCCAAAACATTACATCACAGTGCGTGTGTGCTCCGTGTTTAAATACAGAGTAGGAGGCTGTTTTTTTTCTGAGAAGTGTAAGGAGATTTCTGATTATAACCCACACCATTTTTTGTTCCAGTATGATGAGAAACAAGAGAAGCATTATATAACCAATCCAAATAAAGAGAGACAATACAACTATAAGGAATATGGAATGAGCTTCAACAGGCTTTCTTGCCTCAGTAATCAAAAGAGAATTAATTCCAAAAATAAGGCACATAAGTGTAAAAACTGTGATAAATCATATCCCCATCATGCAAATCTTCAAGCTCACCAAAGAATCCATTTTGGCGACAAACCTTACAGATGTCAAGAATGTGGGAATTATTTTACCCAGATCTCAAACCTTCACAGACATCACAGACTTCATACTGGTGAGAAACCTTACAGACATCAAAAATGTGGCAAGTCCTTCGTCATGAAAATCTTCAAGCTCACCACAGAAATCTTACTGGTGAGAAACCTTATAAATGTCAAGAGTGTTCCAAGTCCTTTAACCATGTCACAACATTTAACTCTCATCACAAAATTGATACTGGCGAGAAACATTACAAGGTGTCAAGAATTTGGCAAGTCAATTACTCGTCATGCACATCTTCAAGATAACCACAGGATCCTTACTGGTGAGAAATCTTACAGATGTCAAGAATGTGGTAAGTGTTTTACCTCGGCCTCAAACCTACACACCTACCACATAATTCATACTGGTGAGAAACCTTACAGATGTCAAGAATGTGACAAGTCCTTTACGCGCCATGCAAATCTTCAAGATCATCACAGGATCCATACTGGTGAGAAACCTTACAGATGTCAAAAATGTGGTAAGTCCTTTAACCAAACCTCACACCTTCACAGACATCAGAAACTCGATTTCGGTGAGAAACATTACAGATGTCAAGAATGTGGCAAGTCCTTTTCTTATCATTCAGATCTTCAAGCTCACCACAGAAGTCATACTAGTGAGAAACCTTACAGATGTCAAGAATGTGGCAAGTCCTTTACTCGCCATGCACATCTTCAAGATCACCACAGGATCCACACTGGTGAGAAACCTTACAGATGTCAAGAATGTGGTAAGTGTTTTACCTGTGCCTCAAACCTACACAGACATCACAGAATCCATACTGGTGAGAAACCTTACAGATGTCAAGAATGTGGCAAGTGCTTTACAATATGCTCAAATTTGAGAAGGCATCAGAAAATTCATGGAATGGGTCCACTTCTTAAAATTCCTTAGTATAACTCACACCAATTCAATTTACCAGTCTTCATACACTGAACAAGTTTCTCCACAGACTCAAATCCTGCAGTTACTTTCCAAGCTTAGACAATAATTATCTGTCACTACATTTCTCATAAACTTAGAAACATTATATCCAGATTTGAACTTTATAGTCATGAAACATTCATTGTAAAATGAATTAATTATGCACTAATTTTGGGGACATAACAATTTAAATATCAAATATCGATAAGTAAATATTTCTAGTAGGAATGAATTTAGCAATATCATTTTTTTTGACTGTATGTCAAGATAATGTGTTAAAGAACCAGCCTGTTTTAGATCTTGGCATATGATTGATTAGGTAATATGATTATATTCTACATAAACATTATTTTCCTGTAATTATTTCTGATTTTATATAAATAACTGCTCATTTTGAACTTAAAGTATTTTCCTTCTTTGCAATAAAATGTTAAATATTTCAGCCATTTTTTGCATTTCTTTGTTTTTATAGTTTATTCTCTAATAGCATAGTAACATCAATGTGACCTGTCCCATGGATTATAGCAACAGCCTAAATATGTCATAATAAAGAAGTAGATTTTTCCTGGGACATGTATATGCTATGAACTTATATTACTGTGAATGACATAATAAGAAGTAAATGAACAGAAGCTAATAGGAGATATGTGCAAGTCCTGCAGGGAGATAGTGGCAGTAGGAGGAGGTATTGAGGCAGGCAAGTTGCCACCAGTGATGGAGGAAGCTGGATGTGTGTTGTGTGGCAGAACATAGAGTAACAATACACGGATTAATTAATTGGGATTTTGTTCTGGCTTGCCCGTGTTCGGCTCTCATGAATGACTGAGTTTCTAATTCCAAATCTCCCAATGTGTGCTGAAACAGTGCTTCTTTATAGTCATCCATCACCTTTGACCCTTACCATCTCTTATAATTCTGTCCTAAATTGTCCTTTGAATTGCCCGGAGGGGATGATATTGAAAAGACACTTACAACTGAACAAATTTTTATTGTCTGAACTATGACTGCAGGTGTGTCTCTCTTTTAGCAGTAAATATATGCAGGTAATTTCTGTGATGTAGGCTTAGTGGTAAAAGATAGGACATCAGGAATAAATTTTGTTTATTGAAAAAAAATTTCTGCCTCCTCCCAGCCTCCCATTTCCCTCCCTCTTCTCCCACTCCTCTCCCCTCCCCCATTCCTCTCCCACTCCCCCACTCCTCTCTCCCTCCATCTCCAGTATGAAGAGCAGTTAGGGTTCCCTGCCCTGTGGAAAGTCCAAAGTCCTCCCCCATCCATTCTGGTCTAGGAAGGTGAACATCCAAACTGGCTAGGCTCCCACAAAGCCAGAATATGAAGTAGGATCAAAACCTTGGCTTCTCAGCAGCCCTCATTGTCTGCCATATTCAGAGAGTCTGGTTTTATCCCATGCTTTAATTTTAAACGATAAACTTAAAGCAGAATCAATGTAGCATGTGGTTCTTTCTAACTTTTGGTAATTCTTCTAGAACAAGCATGAATTCTTTTCAAATAATTGTACAAACTTGAAGCAGAAGTAACAGTGTGACATTCTTTTCATGAGGAAACTTATCTCGATACCCAAGCCACATAAAATTCACCAAAAAAGTGATTGATAGAACATTTTTAGCTTTTGGAGGCAATTCCACATTGATTTTATTCTGCTTGACCAGAATGTGAACTCTCAAATTTGTGAATAAGTTATTTACCCTTTCTATAGTCATACAACAGTAATTTTTATCCTTTATTAATGTTGATATTTTTCTTAGTCCTTCTGATATGGGAAAGAAATTGCAAAGGATAGCTTTTTAGTTCCAGTTATGTTCTAGAATCACTTTCAGCTGTTTAGCTCACAATGTTATTTTCCTAATCTTAACGCAGTCTCTTCTTTCAAAAGTTAGTAGTCTGCTATGTATGAATGGCAGTTAGTTTTATGAAGTCTCATTTGTCACTACTGGGTCTTTAGTGCTATAGTCTAGGGATCTTTGCCGGAAAGTCTTCTCCTTTCCCACTGTGAATGCTTCACATCGAAAAGCAACAATCATGGGATAGCTAAAACAACACTGTAACATGAAGAAACTTTGGCAGGCATCATCGTCCTTGACTTCAAGCTCTGCTACAGAGTTAAAGTAATAAAAAGAGCTTTGTACTGGCATTAAAAACAGAGAGGTTGGAGACGGGCGGTGGTGGCACACGCCTTTAATCCCAGCACTTGGGAGGCAGAGGCAGGCGGATCTCCGTGAGTTTGAGACCTGCCTGGTCTACAAGAGCTAGTTTCAGGACAGGCTCCAAAGCCGCGGAAAAATCAGTCTTGAGAAACCTCCCTGCCCAC
>NW_026068471.1:0-1936 GCF_014885135.2 Alexandromys fortis | reverse complement strand
TGTGTGTGTGTGTGTGTGTGTGTGTGTGTGTGTGTGTGTGACTATGCTTGGAAACAAATCTCAGAAGGAGCTTGCTAGGTAGATCATCCTGGGCTGGAACACAAGGCTCCACCTGCCTCTGTGAAGCATGATTAATGAAAGCTTAGAGACTGATATTGGGGTTCAACGCGAAGATCTGAAAAAAAAAAACTGGGAGGCCTTGGCTCTTGCCATGACTTCAGTCTGAAAATGATGATTCTAACTCCAGGAATCTGAGAGTGAGATCTAGTGAAGTTTCTGAGCTTTAATTAATCTTGCATCTATTTGCGCTGAAAGTTAGGGGCATGAGTTTATGAAAAATTCATTTCTCTGAGGCTTTTTATCCACTAGCCCAGGTCAGAGCTGGGATTGGAATACCAGCTCTAGGAACTGGGACACAAACCTGACCATGTGGGTTCAGGAAAGGCACTAGAGCTCCCTGGTTTGCTTCCTCTCCTGTAGTGACTATCCTTGCTGCCACACCACAGGGTACCCACACAGCTTTCCCAGGACTCCAGCAGCCTTCCTGTGGCACCAGCCATCCACTACTTGCCTTCAGCCTCATGTCTCACACATGTTTACCTGAGCTTCCCCAGCCCCTGCAACTCATGTACAACTGCATCACAGTTGCTATGACCAGCATCTCTTCAACAAAAGTCTGCTTAGCTTGGTTGGTTTTGAGTTCTGCTTAGAAAATGTGCAGGTTTTTTTGGACCACATCATTATTACAACTTAAAAGTCTCAACTAAACTAGAATATTAACAGAAGTAAGGCATCTGCTAACTAATTTTTTTTGCAATTTGTAAATCACTTCTGAGAAACTCACAGATGATATCCCCATGCAAGAATTCAGTAACCTTTTCATTTTTATTGTAAATGGAGACGTGTGTGATCTGCCTGGGATTTGTACATTCTTAGCCATAGCTGTTATCAGCCTGATAATTCCTAATGTATCTTGGTGAGGAACAATTCTATATTCTGTCAATTATGTTTCAAATAAATGCTGATTGGCCAGTAGCCAGGAAAACCAGACAGGAAGTAGAGGTGGTGCAATGAACACAGGAGTATTCTGGGAAAAAGGAAGCTCTTTCCCCTGTCCTGTCCAGACCATGGGAGAAGCAAAATGTGACCTGCCCTGCTGAAAAGGGTACTGAGACATGTGGCTAATATAGAAAAAAATAATGTGTTAATATAAGTTCTAAGAACTACTATGAAGACTGAGCTAATGGGTCAATCGGTTTACAGCTTATGGAGACCTCTGGATGGTTTTCTTTGGGACTTGCTGGCTGTGGGACCTTGGCAGGACAGAAAGTCCCACAAGCAGGCCCTCATGTTACAGAATGGTGCCACCATGCGGACAACTGCATCCACATAAAACCTCAGAGAGCTTGGTAAGTAATTCTGGGCAGAAAAGAACAGATTAAGCATGGCTTCTTGGTAGCAGCAGTTTCTCGGATCTGCTCTGCTTGCTAGAGGCAAGCAAGTGCTCTAATTTAAGAGAGGATTCCCGACTCAGCTTTAGCTGCAAAACCCACAGGTCTTTAAGAGGTCTTGCCAAGAAACACTTAGAAGGTGTTGATAAAAGCTGACTGCATGCCTTTTCGTTTTCAGCGATAGCAGGAAAAAAGCTGCTCCGTTTTAACGTGCTGGCTTTCTAGGCTGTCCAGCCAGGTCAAATGACTTTTCAGGCAGGCGGTCCTACTATGGAGCATTGATTATGGTTTCTGAGTGCACTTCTGCAATTGCTTGCTGGCAGGGTCATTGAAACACTGTAGAGTGGGTGCAGTGAATGTGGCTGTGGCTGGTACCTCCACCAAGAGCCTGGAATTTCAGAGAGCTAAGGAATGGGCTGGATCCAACCATCAAGGCCACAACTTTAATCCTAGCCATAGAACTTAGCAAATTCAAGACTCATGTG
>NW_026068470.1:55239-56203 GCF_014885135.2 Alexandromys fortis | reverse complement strand
GATACTTTAAAAAGAATGTTTGAAGAAGTAAAGATGATTTTGCCTAAATGGGTATTGCAGATTGCTCCTGAAATAATACACAGAGGAGATTCTATCAATTACCTAGTTTATAAAATATGTTTACATAAAATTAGGACACAAAAGGCACGGATTGGGAAAGACTGGTTAAAGACTCTTAATGACATTCAAAGATTGTTAGGCGACATTTCCAATCTATGACTGGCTGTAGGGATAATGCAAGATCTAATAATTCATTTAAACAAAACCATAGATTGTGATAAAGACTTGAATAGTCCAAGAGAATTAACAGCTAAAGCAAAAAAGGAACTGACAATGGTTGAGGCAAATTTATAGGAGGCACATGTGGATAGGGTAAATCCCATAGTCATATTACCTCCCAGAATTTCTCTTATAAGTATTTTAATTCAGAGGAAAGATGTTATTTTAGAATGGATCATTTTACCACATAAACCAAGTAAAACATTAAGAACTTATGTGGAAAAAGTCCCTGAATTAATTATAAAATATAAATTGAGACTTCATCATTTAGCAGGTATAGACCAAGAAGAAATTATAGTGCCTTTTACTACAGATTAAATAAAAAAGTTATGGAAATACAATGAACCATGGCAAAGAGCTAGTGTTAATTATTTGGGAGATATCAATAGCAACTATCCCAAAAGTGATAGACTTACCTTATGAAGAGAACTTCTTGGATTTTTCCTTGAATTGTATGTGATGCTCCAAGATCTGGAGCCCAGACATTTTATACTGATGCAAATAAATCAGGGAAAGCAGGTTGCAAATCAGATAAATTGAGTAAGGTGGAACAAAGCCCTTATACTTCTGTCCAGAAGGCAGAATTATATGCCATTCTTATGGTGCTAAGGGATTTTAACGAACCTCTTAATATAGTTACTTATTCACAATATGCACAAAGAGTTATCTTGCATATTGAAACTGC
>NW_026068470.1:44205-52137 GCF_014885135.2 Alexandromys fortis | reverse complement strand
TCCATCCATTTGCATGCAAAATTCGAGAAGTCATTGTATTTTACCGCTGAGTAGTATTCTAATGTGTATATATTCCACACTTTCTTCATCCATTCTTCCATTGAAGGACATCTAGGTTGTTTCCAGGTTCTGGCTATTACAAATAATGCTGCTATGAACATAGTTCTCAGGAAATTCGGGATCAACCTACCCCTGGACCCAGCAATGCCACTCTTGGGAATATACCCAAGATGCCCGATCATATGACAGGGGCATTTGTTGAGCTAATTTTAAAGCACAATAAATTTGAAATGGAACAAATTTATTTGAACAATTTAGAACAACGGTATCCCATTCCTTTAAGTAATAAACATAAACTGTTATGCTGTTGATTATAGAGACAGGTAATCTTACCCAGCTAGGGATTTTTAATTTTTAATGCATATCTATGATAAAATTGCATGAGAAAAAATAAAATATTTGATGATTCCTGAACACAGATTTCTTTATTATGCTTTCAATTAAGCCAAATCAAGCTTCTGAACTCAAATACCCTCACATAATCAGCATAAGATTTCATAGAGTTAGTTATGCATCAACTCCATCTAGTTGTTATCAGTTTGATAGCTTCAATTTTCATTGTGTGATATATGCCCATAGTGGACTCAGATAAGGGTTTCAGGCTGCCAAGTACATTAGGTATGTATGCATATTGAAAATAAGTGCAGTCATGTTCTTAAGGTAATCCTATGCTAGCATGTTTCAAAGTTACTGTATCTGGGAAATACACACATCAATGGAAAACAGAAATGGGGGGGATAACAACAGAAGCGATAGTTGTAAGCATAGAGAGTAGGTGTTTTGTTTCCGAGTTACAGTGCTGCCTTTCTTAGAGGAGAATTGGCAAAATATAAAATAATGGAGTTGGCTTAATTCTAGATGTAAGGGCTAACTAGCAATATGCTTACATAATTGGCCAAGCAGTGATTTCATTAATATAGTTTCTGTGTGGTAATTTTGGCCATCTAGGCAGCCAGGAATTGTTGACTACTGTTTCCTGTCCCACTGGGTCCTACAGCAGTAGGACCGAATAAATCACACAGAGTTCTACATAAGTTATAATCTCATTGGCCCATTAGCTCAGACTTCTTTTTAACTTTTATAACTTATATTAATTCATTATTCTTGTCTATGTTAGCCACGGGGCTCAGTACTTTATTCGGCAATGCAGTCACATCTTGCTTCTTCTGAGGTTAGGTCATGACCACCAAATGCAACTTCTTTCTTCCAAGAATTTTTCTGTTCTTCTTATCCCACCTCTACTTCTTGTCTGGTTGTCCCACCTATACTTCCTGCTTGGCTACTGGCCAATCAGTATTTTATTAAAATAAAATGGACAGGTTACAAATCACAGTCCCACAGTGAGGATATGAACAAGTGGTCCCTTACAACTAATTGGTACTACAACATGTGCTGATTACATCCATCATAAAACCCATGAGGGCTTGGAAGTAATTATAGACACAGAAAAACAGAGGTTAGCCATAGTTTCATTTTTGGTTGGCAGCATGTGGCAGCTCACTTAAGTGAGGTTTTTCTGGCTCAGTGGTAGAAGAAACAAAAGCCCGCAGTTTTGAAATGCTGGCTTTCTTGGCCATGCTGACAGCATGACCTCTGGCTCTTTTAGGAACCCAAGCATTTAAATGGGGTTTGTGGGCAGCGTGTTGTAAGTTACTTGGTGGCTGCATGCACCAAATGGTTATCAGAGTTGAGGTGGTAAGGATGGCTGCCACCTGGAAGTCTCAGTCACTATCAGACTTCTGCCATGTTGGACTGGGCAGAGCAGGCAGGCAGGACCATATTACTTCTAGCAATGATGCTACTTAGGGTCTTTTTTTTTTTTTTCTGAGATAGAGTTTCTTTGTAGCTTTGAAGCCTGTCTTGGAACTAGCTCTTATAGTCCAGGCTGGCCTCAAAATCACAGAGATCTGCCTGCCTTTACCTCCTGAGTGCTGGGATTAAAGGCATGCACCGCCACCGCCTGGCACTGCTTAGGTTGTGTTTTTTTTTTTTTAAATGCGCTTAGCATTTTAAGAATCTGTCCTGGTAAGAAAAGGAAAGGATTACAGATGTGCAATAAGGACAGATTCAGACATAAAAAACACCTCTAAATTAGACACAATGTATTTAGAAAATGTATGTAGGCTTTGGAGAAAGAAGATAAAAAGTATAGACAGTCATGAAAGGAAGTAAAGCATTTAAAAAATATAAAAAGTCCTTAAACAGACAGAGTACAGACAGTCATAGATTAAAGGAAAAAATAATAGAATAAAAGGTAATAAGCCACATAAAGATGGAAAATATACAGAGCATTTGGATTATGCATATTGTGTTTTCTTTAAAATTTTTGAATGTGAAACATCTAAGTAACCAGCTGATATACTTTAAATTTATCTTGTCTTCAAAATTTGTGTCTAAGGATATGTTTCTTTAGAAAATATGTTTCTCTTTTGTTTCACAGAGGATGATAACCTGTGGAATTCTTCCAGACTAATGTGGCTTGATGGACCAAATGCCCCTGAAATTTTGCTATGAATACCGCCCCCCCACGAATACTTCACCCAACAAAAAGCAGGAAACAGATTGGAGAGAACTATGCCCATATTAACAAATATTATTTATAAATGTTTGTTTACATTTAAAGTGGGATGTGCTATAGATATGAATAATTTGCATTGGTATGGATCTTGTTCTATTGATACAAATTTTAGGTCACTTTTGTTATATGTACATTTCTACTCTTAAAGTATTGTGTTTGTACAGCTTATTGGAAGTGTAATGTATAATTAAGAAATATAGGTGAATAGACAATCATCTATAATGTAAGCTTATAGTCATGTTAGGTAGGTTTTCTAGATATAAAGAAATATATTTCAGTTAGATAGGTATTCTTCAAATTTTCAGAGATCTTTAACATATGACATTTAAAATGTTTTAAAAATTTAGGACTTTTCATGGCAGTGAGACATATCTACTCCTGGCAGCATTAATTACTTCAAGAGGAAGATGTGCATTGTAGAGGCTCCTTATGGAGTTTGCTACCCATTTGGCATGAAATTGCTCTTGCCTGGACTGCTTGATGAATGGGACATACAGGACACACAAAGAAATGACTGCTGAAGTTGCTTAAAGAAGGGGAGACAACTATTTGGGGTTCTTGCTACATGAAAGAGACTACCAGGCATCCTGCAGAACACAGAAGAAAGTGACTGATAAAGAGCCAACATAGGTTGAAATGTCTTTGAAATTTCCTGGTACATGGAAAAGTCTGCTCGATATAATGGACTTACAGGCTGAAAATGGATGCTTTAATGATACAGAAGAAATTTGGATGACTGTCCATGTAGCAAGATTTCTCTACCAATTCTAGAGTTTTGTAAGTTGCTTACAATGTGCTTCCTGTTTACTTAGGTGATATTACATCCTTCTGGAGTTTTTAATGGAGTTGAAGAATTTGTAGTTATAATTATATTTTTCCTTAGATATGATAAAAAATAGATATAAATTTTGTTAGTGTAATTTTTGCTTAATACCTGTTTTGTTATATGTAATTTTATCATGTTAAAAAATAAAGCCTTTTTTATTTAAACACTAAAGGTGAGGTGATGTGGGATTCCACTCCATATGCTGTGAATACCATTGGTTGATAAAGAAACTTGCTGGGACTGATAGGGTAGAACAGAGTTAGGCAGGGAAAACTAAACTGAATGCTGGGAGCAAAGCATGGAGTGAGGAGAAGGCATGGAGCCACCACTGGACACAGACACATAGAAACCTTGCCAGTATGCCACGAACCTCATGATAAAAGTATAAAATAATGGAAATGGGTTAAATTAATGTAAATGGGTAAAAGCCAGCCAATAAGAAGCTAAAGCTAATGGACAGGTAGTGATTTAAATAATATGGTTTTTGTACGATTTTTATGGGAGTCTGGGTGGCTGGGAAATGAACAAGCAGCGTTCATACAATAAGATACCATCTTACACCTATGAGAATGGCTAAGTTAAAAAAAACATGACTCTGGAGAGGATGTGAAGTAAGGGGAACCTGATCCATTGCTGATGGGAATGCAAAAATGTACAACCAATTTGGAAATGACTACTGCAGGTTCTCAGAAAATTGGTAATCAACCTACCTCAGCATCCAACAATACCACTTTTGGAAATATACCCAAAAGATGCTCAATCATACTACAAAGACATTAGTTGTAGGAGGCCACTTGTTCATTTCCCATCTGACTAGACTCCAGCAAAGTTTCAGCGCATCTGTTTCAAGTGGAAGATCCATGGCTTCTCCTTGACTCTGCCTTCTTTCCCCCAGCATTCAGTTTAGTTTTCCCTGCCTAGCTCTACTCTACCCTATCAGTCCAAGCAAGTTTCTTATTAAGCAATGGTATTCACAGCATGCAGAGAGCAACTCCACATCAGCATTTGTTCAACTATGCTCATAGCAGTATTATTTGTAATAGCCAGAACCTGGAAACAACCTAGATTCCCCTCAACCAAAGAATGGATAAGGAAAATGTGGCAATTTACACATTAAAGTACTACTGAGTGGTAAAAAACAATGACATGTTTAATTTTGCTTGCAAATGGATGGAATTAGTAAATACTATCCTGAGTGTGGTAAACCAGACCCCAAAGGAGAATAGAATATGTAACCACTCATAAGTGGATATTAGCTATAAAAAAGGATATTAAGCCTATATTTCAAGATCCTAGAGAAGCTACATAATAAGGTGAACAAAAGAAAAATGTATATAGATATACATTGAATTTGGAAACAGAGAAGATTGTTTGAAATATTCGGTGCATGAGGGTGACAGAAAAGGGAGTAGGGAAGGGGAAGAGGAGGGAAAATGGGGAGGGGAGAGAAGAACTTGAGGGAATTGGATAGTCTGTGAAGGACAGAGATGAGAGCAAGGAAAGAAATATCTTGATTGAGGGAGCCAGTATAGGGTTAGAAGAAACCTGGCTCTAGGGAAATTACCAGGAATCTACAACGATGACCCCAGCTAAGACCCTAAGCATTAGCGGAGAGGGGAACTGATCTTGACTTGCCCTGTATTCAGACTGATAAATATCTTAAATATCACCATAGAATCTTCATCCAGCAACTTAGAGAAAATGAGGCAGAATCCTGCATTGGAGCACTGGACTGAGCTATCAAAGTTCAGTGGGAAGAATGACAATCTGAGCAAAGAGGTCAAGACTAGGATGGGTTCACCCACTGAAACAGTTTACCTGAGCTAATGGGAGCTCACCAACTCCAGCTGGACTGGGAAGGAAAAAGCATAGGACCAAATGAGTGTCTCTGAATGTGGTTGACAGTTGCATGGCTGGGGCAGACTGAGTGGTCACTGGCAGTGTCATCAGGATTTATCCCTACTTCATGGACTGGCTATTTGTCAACTTATTCTCTTTGGATGGATACCTTTCTTAGCCTAGATATAGAAGGGAGGGCCTTGGACCTTTCCCAAAGCAATGTGCCTTACCCTCATTGAGGTCATGTTCAACCTTCTTAGCCATCAGGGAAATGCAAATCAAAACAACTTTGAGATACCACCTTACATTTGTCAGAATGGCTAAAATCATACAGCCTATGCTGGAGAGGATGTGGAGTAACGGGAATACTCATCTATTTCTGGTGGGAATGTGAACTTTTCAACCCCTTTTAAATCACTGTGGCAGTTTCTCAGGAAATTGGGAATCAATCTACCTCAGGATCCAGCAATACCACTCTTGGGAATATAACCAAGAGATGCCCAATCATACTACAAAAGCATTTGTTCAACTATGTTCATAGCAGCATGATTTGTAATCGCCAGATCCTGGAAACAACCTAGATGACCCTCAATGGAAGAATGGACGAAGAAAGTGTGGAATATATACACATTAGAGTACTACTCAGTGGTAAAAAATAATGACATTTTGAATTTCGCACACAAATGGATGGAAATAGAAAACACTATCCTGAGTGAGATAACCCAGACCCAAAAAGATGAATATGGTATGTACTCACTCATTAGTGGACTCTAGCCATAAACAAAGGGCATTAAGCCTAGAGAAGCTAAATAAGAAGGTGAACCCAAAGAAATTGGGAGCGTGGGGGTGGGGTTAGGGATGGGAGTGGGCTTGGGGGAAGGGAAGAAGAGGAGAGAGAAGGGAGAAGGGAAAGACTGGAGAGAGCTTTGGGGAGTGGGAGGCTGATGATGGGGGAAGTGCAGATATAGGAGCATGGAAGAAGTTATCTAAATTTGCTTTTCTTTTAACTTTGTACACAATAGCTAGTATTATCTATCTGTGAGAAGTAGGCTTACCTATTTTAACTGGACTTGTAAGGGCTGGTGTCTCTCTGTGTGTAGACAGACATCCATATATGTTCCCATGGTTGCTGAAAAAGGACAGAACAGGATATTGGATTCCCTAGAGATGGATTAAACAAAATAGTGAGCAGCTCCCCACAGGTGCTAATAATCCAACTCATGTGTTCTACAAGAATAGCAAGTTCTCTTAACTTCTGAGCTGTCTATCAGTCACCCTGAGACAGTTTCTGTTAAAACAACATACTAAAGTCATTTCTCTGTATGAGTTGATGAGATGTCTCAAGAAATAAATGTGTTTTCAACCAATCCAATGACTTGAAATTTTCTTAGACTATCACGGCATTGTCCACTGTGTTCATAGGTGTGCCATGGAATGAACTAAATACATATAAATGAATAATAAATAAAATATAATCCATTTAACGAATTATTAGTACATGAAAATTAATATATATTTAATTTATAGGAAATTGAGTTAGAATATACCTTTGAAATATCATTTCCACAAACACCAGGGGCCCATCAATCCCTTCCAAAGTTTCTTTAAGCCATATATTTCAGGAAAATTCTTATCCATTGCCTATACATTTTCATAAGATGCACCTTTTTAGTAATTTATTTTTTCTACTTCCCTGGAGATAAATTTAATGGAACAGAAGAAAGACAGCTACTAAGTTCTACATTTAAAATTTTTAAACAGAGATATATTTTTCTGAAAAATGGATTAAAGATGAGTAAATTAATAGTTATTAACTTAGAGAGGGGGATTGCATACATCTTCAATTTCATTCCTTCCAGTGTTTGTGTTATACAGAATTTATTGGATTCTCAGTGTTGACCAACTTCCCAGTTTTTAGCATTTTGTTTTTATTTCATGGATCACATTTTATTTAGCTACTGACATCCCTGACATAGAAAGTATTGTACATGAATTTTCGCAGTCACAAAAATTCTGCATAACTCTTGCCTGCACTATACTGCAACACTAACTCAGGATTTTGTATAATACTCCCTAGGGAGGACCCATACTTGCTAGTCTCAGATAAAAGGTCAATTGTTTCCTTTTGGTGACTAATCTGTCACTAAGGCTACCACCTCAAAATGAAGTTGTCTTTTCAACCAAAGTTAATGCTATTGTTCTGGATTCCTTGTGATGACAGTAGGAAGGAAGAAGGGAGAATGGGTAGAGAGGAGGAACCCATGTGTTCTGTCAATATATAAGAAAACAAGTATTAGCCTCCAGATGGGGACTGTGATATTAATATCTGTGACATGGAAATTCCAGATGAGAGATAGCCTGTGTTATAGTGAAAATTATGACACAGATGGATGGGGATTAAATAAATTATGCCTAGAAACCCTTTATGGTTTTCAATTCACTTTTTTTAAAGGAGATATAGTGTATAAAGTATTGCATGTTAAATTATGCATTTCTTGAAATAAATATCAAAGAACTGTAATCACAAACATTGTTCTTGAAGTTTTTCATAAATTTGCACTGTTCTCTCATCATTTCAGCTTCCTGGAATGATGCTGTGATGACCCAGTCTCCAATATCCCTGAGTGTC
>NW_026068470.1:28333-40741 GCF_014885135.2 Alexandromys fortis | reverse complement strand
ATTCTGTGAAAGAATAAAGGGAAGCAGATATAGGTTATATATTTTGAAAGTCTCTTATAAAGACATGATCAAAACCTCAAAAGAGAGTTTCTATTGTCTGGTGTTGGGATTTTAGTTAGGTGATTATTATGTGTTGGACAAAGCACTGCAAGCCAAATTGAAAAAAAAATTATATTAAAACTATATCTGTATACTTATATTATTTGAATTGTACAACTTTTTAGGGCAAATACCTAATGCTATGATTTTTGTGGATTTTTCAGATATCAGTGTTTTATTTTACACATCTCCCTCATTCTCCTGCATTTATCTCAATACTTCCTTCCTAACAAGCCTCCCTTTACTTATTTCCACTATCAGTCCATTTGTATCCCATGATTCTCCTTCACACTTTTCCCATCTTCTTTTGGTACTTACCTCTTTATCACTATCTTAGGAACCTTCTTTTATGCTTTCTTGAGGCTGGGTTACATCACTTGATTGAACTTTCCTGGTTCCATTAGATTGCCTACTAACTTCATGCTTTTCTTTTAATTTATAGTTCTATAGTATTCCATACTTGTAGTTCCTTGACCATAATTGTCTTCCATAGTGTCAGGGAGAGTGGTACTACAAATAAGTGAAACAACAAGTGTTTGTGAGCTAAAAACATCTTAGCCTACATGCTGTTGTTTGCATATCTAGTCCTCAAAAACCACAGATGGCTAAATCTTCTTTTTGTAATATAATGAACTTAGAAATGAGAAATTTGTGGTTAGAGACACAGGCCAGAAAAAACATGGGTTTGCTCGTGGAAACTGATAACTTGCTGTTACTTTGTGCTTTGGGTGAGAAACAGGGAAACTCTAAGCTCAAATATAGCATTCTTTATCTCATGGATGTTTTCATCCAAACAAGTATATTTCCTTCCTCCTTTTCCTGTCACTCTATGTAGTTCAGTGCACAACTGATGCAGGAACTGAATTTTGTATTCTTACAAGCTGAGTGGAGGATGCTGATTAATACTAGGCTTTTCAAATGTTTGAGAACATAAAGGAAACAGGATGAAATCATGTCAGTACATCAGAAAGAAAACATGTTGACCTAATCCAGCTGGTTACAGATCTCCAACATCACCTGAAAGGATCCTTATAGACAGTGTGATGACTTGAAAGACCTGACATTTCAATGGCTGTTGCATTAAGAGCGGCAGGGCTGCGTCCCCGTCACCAGGCCGCCCGCATGGCTAGCTTATGCCCGAAATAATTACACGGAAACTGTATTCTTTCAAACACTGCCTGGCCTGGCTAGTTCCAGCTTCTTATTGGCTAGCTCTTACATATTGTTCTAACCCATTTCTAATATTCTGTGTAGCCCACGAGCTGGCTTACCAGGGATGATCTTAACCTGCGTCTTTCTGGAGTAGGAGAATCATGGCGACTCTCTGACTCAGCTTCTTTCTCCCACAATCCTGTTCTGTTTTCTCCCCCCACCTAAGGGTTGGCCTATCAAGGGGCTTAGGCAGGAAATCACTCCCACATCAAATGGCTTTTGAAATGTTTCTTTTGACAATTTTTCCAATATTTAGTATTGCTGATGGTATAAATCTATGAAAATGAACTCTTTTCTTGCTTGTAGGTTTCTTTCTTTTTTAAAAATTTTCCACAGTTTTTTTAAGCATTGAGGCAGGGTATTTGACTCAACAACATCACCCCAACAGGATATTTGGGGTAATGAAGAAACTGACTGTGAAACAATGTGATTGGGAACTTCATGATTTCCCGAGTCTCTTGTTCCTATAGTGGGAAGGATCTAAAGACCTGTACTTTCTCCACACTAAAACAGTGGCACTTTAATATATGGTTTACCTGTGTCCCTCTCTAGCCAAAATGTAGACAGTTCTCCAGAGACCATGCATATGCTACTAGAATTAGGCTATGTGTTTTTCCACTGAGTAATCTTATCATATTACAATTTATTTATTTATTTATTAAAGATTTCTGCCTCCTCCCCGCCACTGCCTCCTATTTCCCTTCCCCTCACCCTGAACAAGTCCCCCTCCCTCATCAGCCCGAAGAGTAAACAGGGTTCCCTGCCCTGTGGGAAGTCCAAGGGCCACCCACCTCCATCCAGGTCTGTTAAGGTGAGCATTCAAACTGCCTAGGCTCCCACAAAGCCAGTATGTGCAGCAGGATCAAAAACCCATTGCCATTGTTCTTGAGTTCTCATTAGTCCTCATTGTCTGCACATTTTTATATATAATACATTATGAATGTCATGGAGGTATAATCATCATTACAAGAATTAGGAAGTAGTCTGACTGCATTCTTATTTTCTCTATGGCAATGGCATGTGTTGAAAAATAAACTTCTAGAAGAGTATGAGGATGACAGATTTGGCACGGACAGGGGCTGAACCAGTCATATCTTATGAGTCATAATTACTGTGGGATGTTCCTGCAATGCAACTTCATGAAGGGAGTAATGGTAGAGGCAGTCACCTGAAAGCTGATCAGACACTTTGGCAATTCAAGCATGAAACAGATTTGTTGCAATTGAAGTCTTAATTCCCAGAGAAAAAGACAGAAGTCCTTCTTTATTGATTTCCTTTTGGTGTGGGTCAGGTATAGCATACACAAAGATTTACCTCCATCAGCTTTCCTTCCTGAATTGTGAATAATGATGAATTCAGTTCTATTAGTATGTAGAGAAAAAAATACACTCAATATAAACACTTCGTGGGTAATGTTCTGGACCAAGATTATGTGATGCAACAAAAATGGGGAGTCAGTACATGCTTGAGTGAGTTCTAAGGACAGATAATAGTTCTAAGGCTAAGAGTATAAATGTGACTTTATGTTTGAAAATGGGTTATAGCTGGGCGGTGGTGGCGCACGCCTTTAATCCCAGCAATCAGGAGGCAGAGGCAGGCGGATCTCTGTGAGTTCGAGGCCAGCCTGGTCTACAAGAGCTAGTGCCAGGACAGGCTCCAAAGCTACAGAGAAACCCTGTTTCGAAAAACAAAACAAAACAAAAAAAGAAAATGGGTTATAAACCACCAAAATTAACAATATTCAGGGGCTGGTTTGAAAGATGGCTCAGCAGTTAAGAGGACTTATTGTTCTTGCAGAGAAATGATCTTAATTCCCAGTACTCACATGTTGCTTTGAAACAATTCCAGTTCAGCTATGTTACTCTCTTCTGATCTCTGTGTGAGCAAGACATACTGATATTGTACTTGCAGTAAAATGGTCATATACAAAAATATTTTAATTATAATTTTCAGAATTGTTCATATAAGAATCCAAAAACATTGCCAGATCAACTGTATTTTTTCAAGGTAGTTGCTGCCAACCTTGAAAGAAATTACTACTTTGATGGATTCACTATGCTTGTGAGTATGATTTTATTGCTTAAACAAAACATACACATATGGTGCCAGTATATGAAATATGTTCATATTAATACATAGAATTAGGGAAGAGTGCATAGATTTTGTATCTGTTGTAGACCCTTTGATACACCCCTCAATGCAAAATTTATGATCATATAGATCAAAATACTGCTGCCTTTTATTTACAGGTCAATCAGTTTCTGACCATTCAATCTATCATAGTCTCTCATAACATTACTCCTGTCTGATACTGACACATTGTAGACCTCACTTGGTCTATGTAGACCTTCCTATGTTTGCCTCCACCATTCACTTTCTTATATGTTTTCCTTACCATAAAGCTTTTATTCCTCTGTACAAACCTTGAGATATATATACTCTCAATATCTGGAAGAAATATGATGCCCACAGCAAGTTCAAGATATAAACCATTTTACATTCAAGGACATGAGGTATAATTTCTTAGAGAAATCTCGTATTCCTTAAGAACAACAATTTGTGACAAGGAGGATTAGTAGTCAGTTCCTATAATCTGAAGCCTCTAACAATGGGCATAGAATTCATATGCACACATGCAAGGGAAGGAAATCCATGACCTTTTCTGGTCTTAAAGTAGTTCTGGAATAGTTGACATGTGATAAATAAGTAAAATTAGACTGAAAATATGTGTTAGTTACAGGAGATCTTGCCCTTTCTTATAAATTATATCTATAAATAGTATTCTATTTCTCGTGTGGGAATCTTTGTGACTTTGCAGATCTCAGTACCAATAGATACATCTATACATTATGCTCATTCCAAAGGCTCCAGGAAAGTTTTTAAAATTGAGATGAAAATATTGTAAGTGGAGTTTTCTGAGAGATATTTGCCTTTTGGTAACATAAGGAGATATACATGTAAATTCTCAGCAACATTACTAACAAATTTGAGTTGAACAGTGAGGACACCAAAATCGTGCCAAACTAGATGGGGAAAGCCCATGAGGTTCAATTTTGCACCAAGGTTTTCAGACAATTGAGTATAGTTGGGATTAGGGTAGGGGCTTCTCCTTAAAAAAGAGCACACCAGTTTGTTACCCATGGTACAATGACCAACTATGAAAATATACATTTAGGTATCATTATCCTGACTTAACAGCTAATATTTAGGAATAGTCATATGTACAAAAATATATTTTGTTAATGTATCCGTATATGGATACAATAGCAAAATAACAAAATAATAAACAAAATAACAAAATAATAAAAAATCATGAATTTTTAGTCATGAATTTTAAGGAAGTGAAGAAGAGTATAAGGCATATTTGAATATAGAGGATTAAGATTAAATTAAATGACTTAACTAAAATATAATCTCACAAATAAATAGAAGCAAAGAATTAGCTACATGATCTCTAGATCATCTACTGCTAACTATGAAAATACCCTTTGGAGTTTTTTGTTTGTTTGTTTGTTTTTCAAGACAGGGTTTCTCTGTAGCTTTACAGTGATACTTTTAAGTTTTTATGTGCTATCTAGAATTATACCATATTTTACATCCCTGCCATGAAGCAAAACAACAGGAAAATTATATGTTGCACATGAAATATAGTTCTTATACTGGCACTGTTATTTATTGTCCAAAGAGGAGAACATTCCCTACAAAGAAATGTGTGTTGGCTTTCTAATCTGAGATGTAAGAAGACCATGGACCTTTAATAAGCCATCAACTTTGCCAGTTTTATGACTGTACTCAGTTATTGCTGATTTGCATGTGCCCAAAGCATGCCTGCTGCCCTTCTTCATAATTGGGTCAGATCTGTGCTGGGGTCAGTCTCAGACTAAGTCACAGCACAGACATGAAAGTCCCAACTAAGCTTCTTGTGCTGCAGCTGCTCTGGCTTATAGGTAAAAATTTTAATTTTTATAAAGAAATTTCCAAATAGCTTTGAGCTTAGTCTGGTCAGTACTTTGTTGTGTCTGTAAAAGCTATCTTAAAATTAATTGTAAAGAAATTTCTTTTCAATTTCCAATCTCAGGTGGCAGATGTGACATCCAGATGACCCAGTCTCCAGCCTCCCTGTCTGCATCTGTGGGAGAAAGTGTCACCATCACATGTCAGCCAAGTGAAAGCATTGTCTGGTTTTTAGCATGGTATCAGCAGAAACAAGGGAATCCTCCTAAACTCCTGATCAAAGCTGGAGATGTATTGGCAAATGGGGTCCCTTCCAGGTTCAGTGGCAGTAGATCTGACCCACAGTATTCTCTCAAGATCAGTAGCCTGCAGCCTGAAGATGTGGCAACTTATTTCTGTCAACAGTATAATAATCTTCCTCCCACAGTGATACAAGTCATAACACAAACCCACAAGGAAGCAGAAGTATGTGCCATGGCTGCACCAGCTGTTCCTCCAGGTAGGCCACAGATTGAAACTGTTTCTCAGATGTTACAGTATATTGAGCACAACTCATGATGAGTCATTTTATGTTGTTAGGAGAGGTTAACCAGTCCTCTCTGTAGTCTATTATTCTTCTGCTTCATTTCCAACACTATAGAGCACAAGCGTCTTTTCTGCCTTAACAGAGAACCCAATTGTTCTGTGTGATGAGCCTGAGTTGTATCATCAGTTGGGACTCATACAGAAGAGTGAATGCTTCTGTGGACATTCCAGAACATGTTCTTTATTTACAGAAAACTAACTCTAAATATCCATATTTAAAAGACAGGGAAACATTTCTAAGAGAAAGGATTCTGGGATTTCTCAGAAAAGCTGGACTCTATGAGTCAGTGAAAGAGAAAGCTGAATGAATACCCATAATCGTTTGCTGCTTTTGCAATTCAAGCACTGTGTGTTTATGATTTCACCTGCCTGCAACACTTCACAAAGGATTTTTCCGGCTTCTATGTTCTATTGTCTACTTACAAGAATAAAACAGTATTAAACCACCCTCATATGACTTTTTCTCCACAGTATTAAATGAAACATAAACTTTACCACATGAAATCAAAGAGAGTAATAGACTGTCTTAAAGTGCTAAAACAATGACAAACCATTGAGGTAGCAACCTAGTAAAATAAAGCTCTTTCTATATGTACACTATATTATTACATCCTCCATTGTCAAATATTCCATTTTCCTCTTTCATCCATCTATTCTTCCTTTTCTCAGTGTTTGCCTCCATTACCACAATGGTATTGAAATCTCTTTACTTCCTGTGAAAAATACACATCAGTTTGTAATACCCAGAGGACTTCTGTGGGAATTTTGTTATGGTATTACAGGATGACCAACTCTTTACCCAACATCATGCAGTAAAATGAGTCTCCAGATGTGATTCTGAATAATTCTCTACACAGAATATTCACAGCCCATAAAAGCTGTTAATGTGTTTTAAAACCTCTCAATGTGTTTCAAATTTCATGCTTGTCTATGCCAGGTTTTGACCAAAGTATACAAAGTATATTTTTGAAAATGGAATAATTTACCTCCCTTTATATTTTTACAGTTTAAAGTCTATTGATGTTTTAAATGGTCAAAAGTTGGATTTCCTTGGGAAGGGGAAGCAGAATAGATTTTGAAGGTTGACTGTAGGTAGTTGTGAATGGGATAAGATATGATCAGGTGTGGATGAGGGAGAACATTAGAAGAGATGACTGGATAGGGGGCATTTCTGGATAAGGTAGAAACTTAGTGCTGTGAAACTTCCAAGAACATGCAGGGTTGACATGGACAAAGATGCCTAATAATAGGGAATATGGAACTTCAACTGGAAATCCCCTTTAATAGACAAGACATCTAGAAGATGGATTAGGACACCAACCCAGACACATAGCATTTAACCTACAATTTGTCCTGCCTACAAGATTCGCTGAAGTAAAGGTGGCAAAAATATTGTTGGAATGGCCAATGAACAATTGGGCAAGCTTGAGACCAATGCTCTGGAGGGGAAACCATCTCTGACACTACCTGAAAGCCAGGACCCAGAGATTAGAAAGTCCAGAGATCGAGATTAGAATCAAACAAAACTGGCAAAAATAAAAATATTAAAATATGAACTTAAATATGCCTCATTTTATTTTGTTGTACCCACTGATTGATGTCTGGTTCAATTGTCATCAAAGCGGTTTAATCAATCAGTTGATGGAAACAGATAAAGAGATCACAGGCAAACATGAAGTATAGTTCAGGGAAAACTAAGTAAGTGGGAGAGGATGGATTATAGGAGCCAGAGGGTGTCAAGGATACCACAAGAAAAGCCAGAGAATCAACTAAACAGGACCCATTGGGTTTCAAGGATACTGAACCAAAAGTCAGGAAATCTGCCTGGTACTGACTTAAGCCCTCTGCATAGACTTAAGCCCTCTGTTACAATTGTCAAAAGTCAGGAAATCTGCCTGGTACTGACTTAAGCCCTCTGCATAGACTTAAGCCCTCTGTTACAATTGTGTAGCTTGGTATTCTTTTACGACTCCCAAAAGTGGGAGAAAGAGCTGTTTCTGAATCTTTTTCTAGCTTTTGGGACCCTATTTTTCATACTGGATTGCCTTGTACTAGGGTAGGTGCCCAGTCTTACTGCAATTTAATACACCATGTTGGGTTGCTGTCCATGGGTGGCTTGTACTTTTCTGAATAGAAAGAAAAGCAGCATGGATGGGCAAGGCAGAGGGGTGGTGGAGAGAGAGTCTGGTAAGAGAAAAGAAAGGAGCTACTGTGGTCAGTATAAAATAATAATAGTAATAGTAACAATAATAATGAATTAAAATATGAAATAAAAAACCTTTTTTTATTTTTTGAGAATTTTATATAAGTAACCAATGTAAATTTACAAGAATTTAATAGTGGACCCTCCTTTATTTTTGTATAATCTGAAAGCATCTGTTGATTTTCTCAGGATCATAAATCCATTTGCCTCATGGTGGAAATGGTTGCACCTTAACTCAACAAGAAACCTCTGTTCTTTCCCACTTAACGTGAGGCAGAAACCCAAACTGAATAAAAAAAAAACATGGACTGATATACATAAAATTCCCAAGTGCCATAGGCCATGGCATTTCCTAGATATAAAAACAGAGGTTTTTTGTGTGAGCATAGGATTGTTGAATGCACGGTTGGTACTAATAATAACTTGAAATTCTGCATTATTTTAGGAAAGAAAAAAGTCCTTCATGATCTAAGAAAGAAAACTTCTAGTAGAATCAGAGAACAAAGGCCAGATCACAGCAGGGTGATCAGCTGAGTAATCATCCTTAAGCAAGGATGATAACAAGTGCTGCAAAATTTATGTAGAGGATTGTCAGTACAAAGATAAATGAAATAGAGACTGTGGAGTCACAGGGAAGCATGTGCTCCTCACAACCAGAGACATATAGCTGTTCATATGTATTTAAATGTACATATAAATATTAGGGGGTATTTATGAATTAGAGAAAAATTGAGAAAGGGGAGACGGAAAGAAAATGAATACAACAGGAATGAAGAACAAGTGATGAAACAAGGTCTCTGAAAATAAATTCAAATAGAGATGAAGGAAGGAGGGGTGGGGAAAGGACTTTAAGAAGAAAGACATGCTCTTAAGTGACAGAGAGATGACTCTGAATTTAGGAGTTATTTTACTTTTGTGGTGTTCTGGGGTTAAGGCCCCAAAACCTATATTAAGTTGTTCATAACCATGTAAATCTCTAGGTCCAAGGTATCTGACTCCCTTTAATAAATACATGGAAAATTCAATATGTCATTTTTTTTATTACTGAGTAGTACTCTAATGTTTTAATGTGCCACATTTTCTTTATCCATTCTTCAGTTGAGGGGCATCTAGATTGTTTCCAGGTTCTGGCAATTATAAATAATGGTGCTATGAGCATAGTTGAACAAATGCTTCTGTAGTATGATTAAGCACCTTTTGTGTATATTCCCAAGGATGGTATTGCTGGATCCTGAAGTACGTTGAGTCCCAATTTCCCGAGAAACTGCCATATTGATTTCCAAAGTGGTTGTACAAGTTTGCATTCCCACCAGCAATGGGCGAGTGTTCCCCTTACTCCACATCTTTTCCAGCTAAATCATCATTGGTATTTTTGATCTTAGCCATTCTGAAAGTTGTAAGATGGTATCTCAGAGTTGTTTTGATTTGCATTTCCATGACAGCTAAGGAAGTTGAATATGTCCTTTAAGTATCTTTAGGCCATTTGAAATTATTCTGTTGAGAATTCTCTGCTTAGTGCAGTACCCCATTTTTTAATTGGGTTGTTTAGAATTTTAATGTCTGTAATTAGAAAACACTATTCTGAGTGTGGTAAACTAGACCAAAAATGAATATGTTATGTACTCACTCATAAGTGAATACTAGCTATAAACAAAGGACATTGAGCCTATAGTTCATGATCCTAGAGAAGCTAAGCAATAAGGTAAACCCAAAGAAAATCATATATAGACCCACCTGGAAATTGGAAACAGACAAGATCACCTGACAAAATTGAAATCATGGAGGCAAGGCACAAAAGGAAGGGGAGAAGGAGAGAAGGGGAAGGAAAGTGGTAAGGGGAGGGCTGAGGAGAACTTGAGGGAATAGAATAGTTTAGATGTAGGAAGAACAGATATGATATCATGGAAAAAGATATCAAAGATAGAGGGAGCCATCTTGGGGTTAGCAAGAAACCAGACTCTACAAAAATTCCCAGGAATTCACAGGGATTAAACCAGCTAAGACCCTTAGCGATAGAGGAGAGGGTGAATGAACTGGCCTTGCCCCATAGTCAGACTGATAATTATCTTAAATATCACATTAGAACTTTCATCCAAGAACAGAGAGGCAGAGACTTACATTGGAGCACTGGACTGAGCTCCAAATGTCCAGTTGAAGAGAAGAAGGAATGAGAATATAAGCAAAGAAGTCAAGACCATAAGGGATTCATCCACTGAAACAGTACCTGAGCTAATGGAAGCTCACCAACTCCATCTGAAATGGGAAGGAAAAAGCACAGGACTGAACTGGTCCCTCTAAATGTGTTTGACAGTTGTTTGGCTGGGACAGAGTGAGGGGCTACTGGCAGTGACACTGGGATTTATTTCTACTGCATGTACTCGTTTTTTGAACCTATTCTCTTTAGATGGATAACTTGCTTAGCCTAGATGTAGTAGGGAGTGCCTTGGATCTTCCACAAAGCAAAGTGCTTTACCCTTTCTTAGGATAAGAAGGAGATGGGGTGGGAGACTGTGTGGAGGGAATGGTAAAAGGGGAGGGAGTGGGAATTTGGATTGGTATTTTTTTAAAAAAATAATAAATTTAAAAAATACATGGAAGTGTTCACATGAGAACTTATTTTCTGGGCATATCATAGCTCAATCATGGGATAAATTCTTAAATGAGTAATATGGCAATCATTTGAATTAAAATAAAGAAGCCACTAGTGGTGTGGCAGGTCCTTCTAAAGATGTGTTGCTTTTATTGGTTAATGAATAAAGAAACTGTTTTGGCTTGTTGATATGGCAGGACTTAGGTAGGCCAGGAAAACTGGACTTATTGCTAGGAGAAGGAAGGTGGAGAGAGAGAACCCTTGAGCCCCCGCCAGAGTCAGACATGCCTAAACTTTGCTGGCAAGCCACTGCCACATGGCAATACACAGATCAATAAAGATAGGTTAAGTTAATATGTAATAGTTAGCCAATAAGAAGCTAGAGCTAATGGGCCATACTGATTTATATAATATGGTTTCTGTGCAATTATTTCAGTTCTAAGGTAGCTGGGCAGCTGGGAACAAACAAGTAGCCATCCTTGAAATAAATTGGTGCCAACGTGGTAGACTAAATCCATGTAAAACCTGTGAGGGCTTGAAAAGAAATTCTAAAGTCAAAAATACAGAGTTTAACACAGCTTCCTGCAATTTGCTGGTTCCGTGCAGCAGTTTCTTTAAGAGATGTTTTCCTAATTCAGTGGTAGCAAAAGAAAAAAGCCACACCACTTTGAAATGTTGGCTTTCTTGGCCATGCTGCCAGCATGAATGCTAACTTTTTCTCTGGAGATCTGGCTATGGATCATTTGTCAGGGGTTTGTGAGCAGACTGCTGCAGTTTGCTTAATGGTGGCATGGACTAGCTATGTGCCTGAGAACGATGGCTCAGACATGCTAGCACATCCACCATGCTAGACTAAGCAGAACTAGCAGGAAGTACCATATATAACATAAAATGGCTCAGCTTGACTTTTAAGAAGTGCTTAGCATTTTTAAAAGTGCTCCTGGACAGTAAATAATTGCAGATGTGTAATAAAGACAAATCCAGATGAGTACTGGATAAATGTACATAGTCGTATCATACGTAGATGGTTGTAGGCTGAATAAGTTGACTACCTCTAATTATCTATATTTCTCTGGGTGGATGTGGTCAAATTAGAGGCTACTATCAAGTCATAAGTTGGAATGACATGATTTCTTTGTAGGAGAGCAGGGATTTCTAGGATAATGAACTATAGGCTCAATGTCCTTTGTTTAAGGCTAGAATCCACTTATGAATGAGTACATATCATATTCCTCTTTTCGGGTCTGGGTTATCTCACTCAGTAAAGTATTTTCTATTTCCATCCATTTGCATGCAAAATTCAAAATGTCATTGTTTTTTTTTCTGCTGAGTAGAACTCTAAAGTGTATATGTGTCACACCTTCTTTATCCATTCTTCTATTGAGGGGCACCTAGGTTGCTTTCAGGTTCTGCCTATTACAAACAGTGCTACTATGAACATGGTTGAACAAATGCTTTTGTAGTATGATTGGGCATCTCTTGAGTATATTCTCAAGAGTGGAATTGCTGGATCCTAAGGTAAGTTGACTCTCAGTCTCCTGAGAAACCACCACACTGATTTCAAAAGTGGTTGCACAAGTTTGCATTCCCACCAACAATGGATTAGTTACTTACTCCACCTCCTCTCCAGCATAGGCTATCATTGGTGTTTTTGATTTTAGCCATTCTGACAGGTGTAATATGGTATTTCAAAGTTGTTTTGATTTGCATTTCCCTGATTGCTAAGGAGGTTGAGAATGGCCTTAAGTGTCTTTTGGCCATTTGA
>NW_026068470.1:24080-27163 GCF_014885135.2 Alexandromys fortis | reverse complement strand
TTTTTTTATTACTGAGTAGTACTCTAATGTTTTAATGTGCCACATTTTCTTTATCCATTCTTCAGTTGAGGGGCATCTAGATTGTTTCCAGGTTCTGGCAATTATAAATAATGGTGCTATGAGCATAGTTGAACAAATGCTTCTGTAGTATGATTAAGCACCTTTTGTGTATATTCCCAAGGATGGTATTGCTGGATCCTGAAGTACGTTGAGTCCCAATTTCCCGAGAAACTGCCATATTGATTTCCAAAGTGGTTGTACAAGTTTGCATTCCCACCAGCAATGGGTGAGTGTTCCCCTTACTCCACATCTTTTCCAGCTAAATCATCATTGGTATTTTTGATCTTAGCCATTCTGAAAGTTGTAAGATGGTATCTCAGAGTTGTTTTGATTTGCATTTCCATGACAGCTAAGGAAGTTGAATATGTCCTTTAAGTATCTTTAGGCCATTTGAAATTATTCTGTTGAGAATTCTCTGCTTAGTGCAGTACCCCATTTTTTAATTGGGTTGTTTAGAATTTTAATGTCTGTAATTAGAAAACACTATTCTGAGTGTGGTAAACTAGACCAAAAATGAATATGTTATGTACTCACTCATAAGTGAATACTAGCTATAAACAAAGGACATTGAGCCTATAGTTCATGATCCTAGAGAAGCTAAGCAATAAGGTAAACCCAAAGAAAATCATATATAGACCCACCTGGAAATTGGAAACAGACAAGATCACCTGACAAAATTGAAATCATGGAGGCAGGCACAAAAGGAAGGGGAGAAGGAGAGAAGGGGAAGGAAAGTGGTAAGGGGAGGGCTGAGGAGAACTTGAGGGAATAGAATAGTTTAGATGTAGGAAGAACAGATATGATATCATGGAAAAAGATATCAAAGATAGAGGGAGCCATCTTGGGGTTAGCAAGAAACCAGACTCTACAAAAATTCCCAGGAATTCACAGGGATTAAACCAGCTAAGACCCTTAGCGATAGAGGAGAGGGTGAATGAACTGGCCTTGCCCCATAGTCAGACTGATAATTATCTTAAATATCACATTAGAACTTTCATCCAAGAACAGAGAGGCAGAGACTTACATTGGAGCACTGGACTGAGCTCCCAAGTTCCAGTTGAAGAGAAGAAGGAATGAGAATATAAGCAAAGAAGTCAAGACCATAAGGGATTCATCCACTGAAACAGTACCTGAGCTAATGGAAGCTCACCAACTCCATCTGAAATGGGAAGGAAAAAGCACAGGACTGAACTGGTCCCTCTAAATGTGTTTGACAGTTGTTTGGCTGGGACAGAGTGAGGGGCTACTGGCAGTGACACTGGGATTTATTTCTACTGTATGTACTCGTTTTTTGAACCTATTCTCTTTAGATGGATAACTTGCTTAGCCTAGATGTAGTAGGGAGTGCCTTGGATCTTCCACAAAGCAAAGTGCTTTACCCTTTCTTAGGATAAGAAGGAGATGGGGTGGGAGACTGTGTGGAGGGAATGGTAAAAGGGGAGGGAGTGGGAATTTGGATTGGTATTTTTTTAAAAAAATAATAAATTTAAAAAATACATGGAAGTGTTCACATGAGAACTTATTTTCTGGGCATATCATAGCTCAATCATGGGATAAATTCTTAAATGAGTAATATGGCAATCATTTGAATTAAAATAAAGAAGCCACTAGTGGTGTGGCAGGTCCTTCTAAAGATGTGTTGCTTTTATTGGTTAATGAATAAAGAAACTGTTTTGGCTTGTTGATATGGCAGGACTTAGGTAGGCCAGGAAAACTGGACTTATTGCTAGGAGAAGGAAGGTGGAGAGAGAGAAGCCCTTGAGCCCCCGCCAGAGTCAGACATGCCTAAACTTTGCTGGCAAGCCACTGCCACATGGCAATACACAGATCAATAGAGATAGGTTAAGTTAATACGTAATAGTTAGCCAATAAGAAGCTAGAGCTAATGGGCCATACTGATTTATATAATATGGTTTCTGTGCAATTATTTCAGTTCTAAGCTAGCTGGGCAGCTGGGAACAAACAAGTAGCCCTCCTTGAAATAAATTGGTGCCAACGTGGTAGACTAAATCCATGTAAAACCTGTGAGGGCTTGAAAAGAAATTCTAAAGTCAAAAATACAGAGTTTAACACAGCTTCCTGCAATTTGCTGGTTCCGTGTAGCAGTTTCTTTAAGAGATGTTTTCCTAATTCAGTGGTAGCAAAAGAAAAAAGCCACACCACTTTGAAATGTTGGCTTTCTTGGCCATGCTGCCAGCATGAATGCTAACTTTTTCTCTGGAGATCTGGCTATGGATCATTTGTCAGGGGTTTGTGAGCAGACTGCTGCAGTTTGCTTAATGGTGGCATGGACTAGCTATGTGCCTGAGAACGATCATGGCTCAGACATGCTAGCACATCCACCATGCTAGACTAAGCAGAACTAGCAGGAAGTACCATATATAACATAAAATGGCTCAGCTTGACTTTTAAGAAGTGCTTAGCATTTTTAAAAGTGCTCCTGGACAGTAAATAATTGCAGATGTGTAATAAAGACAAATCCAGATGAGTACTGGATAAATGTACATAGTCGTATCATACGTAGATGGTTGTAGGCTGAATAAGTTGACTACCTCTAATTATCTATATTTCTCTGGGTGGATGTGGTCAAATTAGAGGCTACTATCAAGTCATAAGTTGGAATGATATGATTTCTTTGTAGGAGAGCAGGGATTTCTAGGATAATGAACTATAGGCTCAATGTCCTTTGTTTAAGGCTAGAATCCACTTATGAATGAGTACATATCATATTCCTCTTTTTGGGTCTGGGTTATCTCACTCAGTAAAGTATTTTCTATTTCCATCCATTTGCATGCAAAATTCAAAATGTCATTGTTTTTTTTCTGCTGAGTAGAACTCTAAAGTGTATATGTGTCACACCTTCTTTATCCATTCTTCT
This sequence comes from Alexandromys fortis, assembly GCF_014885135.2. NCBI lineage: Eukaryota > Metazoa > Chordata > Mammalia > Rodentia > Cricetidae > Alexandromys > Alexandromys fortis. The sequence goes on along the minus strand of NW_026068470.1, from coordinate 24,225 downwards.
ATTGAGGGGCACCTAGGTTGCTTTCAGGTTCTGCCTATTACAAACAGTGCTACTATGAATATGGTTGAACAAATGCTTTTGTAGTATGATTGGGCATCTCTTGAGTATATTCTCAAGAGTGGAATTGCTGGATCCTAAGGTAAGT
>NW_026068470.1:9322-23976 GCF_014885135.2 Alexandromys fortis | reverse complement strand
CTGGGGGAGGGGGGTTTGTGCTCTCTTCCGGGACTATCGCCCCTGGATAGCACACACTCACCCGTCCAGATGGAACTCTTCAGCACCTAAACAGGGCCGCCTGGTAGCCCAGTGATCCAGGGACAGAAGGAAGGACGGGGCAGGCAGTGCAGGATCCAGGAGAGCACAGGAGCCCCTGGAGCCCAGGCTGAGGGTGCCGGGCTCTCTTACTGGGGACCTTGAGGCTCACTGCTCTGGGTGGGTAGCCTTAGAGTAGGAGCTTAAAGTAGGAGCTTAAAACTGTTGTTGAGCACTAATTAGATAGATTTTTAATGTCTAGTTTCTTGAGTTCTTTATATATTTTAGAGATCAGACCTTTGTTTGATGTGGGGTTGGTGAAGATCTTCTCCCACTCAGTAGGCTGCCTTTTTGTCTTAATGAATGTGTCTTTTGCTTATCCTGAAGCTTCTCAGTTTCAGGAGGTCCCATTTATTCATTGTTGCTCTTATTGTCTGTGCTACTGAGGTTATATGTAGGAAGAGGTCTCCTGTGCCCATGTGCTTTAGACTACTTTCCACTCTCCCTTCTATCAGGTTCAGTGTTGTCAGATTTGTATTGAGGTCTTTGATCCATTTGGACTTGAGTTTTGTGCATGGCGATATGTATGAATCTATTTTCATTCTTCTACAGGTTGATATCCAGTTATGCCATATTTATACAATAAATGTCTATAGAAAAATGATTATAAATATCAGTGCTAATTTTTCTTAGAATCCAAAACTCCATTTTACCTGCTCGTGTGTGAGGTTCTTGTGTTTTTCATATCTCAGTACTATGATTTCTATATCCAAATAAATATAGATCTGAAATTTTCACCTGAACATAGCACTGAAAATCAGGCTTGCATTTAGTACTTATTTTAATCAATATCTTCAAAATTCAAATCACAGGAAAAGGCTTCAGTGATGTATTAAAATTAAACTGTGTTATTGTTTATATCTGTTCCACATACAGACCACTTAAGCAACTGAAATCCCCAAAATGAAGAAGTTAAGGCTAATACCCATGACAAAAGAAGTTTCTTTATATGGAGAAAAATACAATTGGATTGATCTCTCAAAACATGACTCAAAAATAAAGTAGATGAATATTTCTAGTATATTACATCTTATAGTCCATGGAACACTCTTTAGTTATTTTTAAATTTCTGGTCTCAATGCATATGTGCACATAGCTATCATGTTGTAAGGTTGCTAAGAGAACAAATTGGAGAAGTGGATTCTGTGATTTTCAGGTATCAGCCTCAGGTAATGAGTCTTGGAGGCAAATGCTTTTGCCACAGGAGCCATCTTATGGTCCCATCAGAATTGTTAATATTCTGATTTATATGCCATAAACATATGGTGAGGATGTAAAAAAGGATAGTTATTAATACTAAAGTGTTCTAATTCTTAGAATAAATTTTATATTTACATTTTTAGTGAATTTTTTCCCTCTTTAAGATTGTACATAAAGATGGATATTTATTAGTTTTAACTCTAAAGTTTCGACAAGGTTTTATTCCTCTTACTTTCTTGTCTTCACAAGAATATAAGAAATACTAATAATATTTCTTTTTCCCTCTCAGTCCATGATCAACTCAGCGCCTGCTTAAATTTCTGATACTGCTAAATAAAACCCTTGAACAATAATACTACTAGAACAGATGTTAAATATCTAGAGCATCCTGGAGGAAACCAAGCAGTCAGCTCCTTCTCCAAATTTCTGACCAGAACACACACCTACATGAACCTTATGTCTGGGGTGCTAGCTTGGCTGTCCAAATAGTACAGATCACATATATTCTCTTCATGCTGATCCAGCTTTCACAGTGGTTTCCATTTATCTTCTGCTTCAGCAGCATAAACTCAATCTTTTTTCTCAATAAACAGAGGTTACACCTAATGACTCTTCATTCTTATGTGTGGGCTTTTCCCTCCCCTTGGTATTTTTCACATAGTCATACCAACCTGGAAATTTGATCATTACTTGTTGGGATGAACATTTCCTTGGAAGCCCAAGACAAAAGTTTGTCCTCTTTCTTCCTTGACTGTGTAGGATTTTTCATATCAAGTTTTCAGAATGAAGTTCTTTGGTCAGCTCCTTGGGTTGCTTGTGCTCTGAATCTCTGGTGAGGAGAGTAACAATGATGATAAAGGATAATATGGAAGAATCGGTTGCTGTGGGGTCCTGTTGATGAGGATTCATGTTCTGTCTAGCTGTGAGATGTCCAGTCTTATTCTCTAGCAGTAGGCATAGGAGATTCATTGGGTGAAAGGAAAAGAATCTGTAATCTTGTGGTAATGATGACAAATAAAAATCTGGATAGGCCAGGTGATTTCTAAACTACCTCTGTGATTTTCCTGCATAAGTATTTTATGTGGACTACTTTTAGAATACAAATGAAAGTCATGAAATCAATAAATAGGAAATAAAGGAAGGGAAATAATTTTAAAGTTTCCTTCTTTTTTACAAGTATTTAATTAGTGTTTTATTAAATGAATGAGCAACAGAGTCTCTAAAACACAATAAATACAAAAACAAACACTGAAATAGACTTGAATATAAATTATGAAAATTTATGAATAATAGGAATTATAAACAACAGACCAACATCTGCATAATACAAACAAACAGAATATATGGAGGAAGGGTTTCAACTGATATTTTTGGATATTTATGCTGGGGCAAGATCTTGGAGACCAGTTGAAGAGAGTAAAGAGGGAATATATGAACAAGGTTGGTACAAGTCTTCACAGCTTCTGATCTGTTGAACATCTAACTGTGCCACTGTAGTCCCAGACAGATTCAGATGCTGTGGATCAGAGACAGTCATCACACTGAAAATCAGTAGAGTAGAGGTTGAGCATGTGGATGTTTATTTTTTTCAGAAAGGTCTAGAGCATCTTCCTAACAATATGGACCTCTCATATTCATATTCAGCCCTGAACATAAACCTCTCAGCCTGAGGAAGCCAGCGCCTATATGTGTTCCATGTCTGAATAACATCATAGCAAATTCTTTAAGTTTATTTGACAAAATAAAACAGCTGAAAAAAATTCTTAGAGTATTTTATAGCTGAGTATTTACAATGGGGTGGACACTTTTTTTTTTTTACATTAGGTAACACCAGCCTGTTTTGACATTGTTGGTATAATATAAATAACTGGAGAACGAAGAGAATCTTTTCAACATGACAGTAATGCAGGACTGATTTGTAGAGCATCTTGATGGTGTCAGTTGTATGGATGACTCTAATCATGAATTATAGCCATGTAATAGAGTTTGAGACTGACTTATGTCAGCTAAAGTTATTTTTGAAGTTATTCTTGTTTATTTTGTGGCTGATAAGTTGTAAATACACACATAGCACCAAAGTATTAATATGGCTTCAATTGTCCTCTCTTCTACTCTGTCTAACACAGGTCCTTCTCCACTTGAAAATGAATGGACAAAAACTTACACCTTTTAAGGAAGTGGACTAGGGCCATTATGTATTTTTTTTTTTTATGTTTTAGGGAAGATTGTGATGAATGTGCTCCAAGAAAAAAAATATTGTGTGTCAGAGGACTCTCACATTTTCAGTAATGATATAAGATGGAAATACAACATCCAAAGATGAAGTTTTGGAATAAAACGCAAATCTAGATTTATGAAATAACCAGCTGATAGACATTTTACTCAACAGAATGTGAATGAATAAAGACGACAACAACAACAATAAATAATTTAGAATGCAAGGAGATTGTCATCTCAGAAAGTGACTAGGGAATTGGGAAAAAAATGTAAGAAGAGAGTAACATTCTAGTTTCCTCCCAGTAACAAGAGAGCAGCAATTATGGCCATGTTGTGGTGTCCTGGTAAGTTTTGTGTTAACGTGATAAAGGGTGGAGATGTTCGGAAGGAAAAAAAAAAAACCTCAATTAGAAAAAAATCTCAATTAGATCCAGTTATAAAGCATTTTCTTAATTGGTGGTGGATGGGGATGAGTTAATTCCATTGTTGGTGCTTCCATCTCTGGGTTGGTTGTCCTGGTTTCTATAATAAAATAGGCTGATCAAGTTACAGTGGTCAGCCAGTAATCCACTCTCTTTCATGAACTTTGTATCAGCTCCTGCCTTCAGGTTTCTTCCTTGGACAATAAACAATGATATTAAAAAGTAAGCCATATAAACCCTTTCTTCCCCAACTTGCTTTGGTTATGGCATTTCACTGGAGCAATGGTAACTCTAACTTAGACAGGTGACATCACACTCCCGCCATGAAATATAAATGTAAATATAATAATAATAATAATAATAATACAGCAGAAGCTGGCAAGAAAAATGTCAAAGTATCAGAAACAAGAGGACAACTTAAGATGGAAAGTCATCAGCATTCAAACATTAGAAGAGACAGAAAGATGATAAGATATATTTTGGAAATTTGAATGACAATGGAAACTTGAATGGAAAAATAGTCTACAAACAAACTTCTAAATCAATGAAATTAGAAAAATACAACTTTGTTGAAAGTAAATGAAGAAAAATTGAATTAGAAGTTTTAAGTAATATAAATGCTATCAGGTAGAATAAAGATTTCAAAATAGCCAGTGTAGCTTCCATACCTGGAGGAAAGAAATAAGAGAAGAAACAATTGCTGAGTTCTGAGGTATGGTGAAAGTTATCTCTAGAGACTCCATTACAAGAGTCCAAGCAGATTGTGTGTCACTTTCCTGGCAGGAAGCAGTCTTTTAAAGAGAGACCTAGGTGTTTTCACACACTGTAGCAATTGACTCCAAGTTATAGTGGAATTTCATTTGTATTTTAATAACTATAGCTTGCATGAGGATGAGAAAAGTAAAACACTCACACTGGCCAGCCTTATAGACCAGGCAGCAATGATTCACATACTTAATCCCGGTAGCTATACTAGCTTGCCATAGAAACTAGGCAGTAATGGTGCATATCCTTAATAGAGATTATAAAATGGCAGAAGACAGTTCTCTATCTCAGTCTCATCCTGGAGGCAGGATCACCATTTTTGGACTGAGGTTGAGGTAAGAGCCAGTGACTGGCTGGTTTGCTTTTCTGGTATTCAGAGTTAATTGCAATATCTGTCTCTGAGTTTTTAATTAATTGTGCTTCACCAAGGAATTGAAATTTCCCCAGGAGGCCATTGTTGGAATAAGGAAAAGACTCAAGTTTTTGGGACAGCCATGGGAGAAAGACATTTTACACAGTTTTGACTTATTCTGAGAGAATTTTGTGCAGTTCATGATTATTATGGGGAAACAATAGATTAATAAATAGTGGTAACCAGTGATCTTGACTAAGACTCCCTAATTTTTTTCATTGTTTGCCCTTTATTTATACTTTAACCATTCTGTGAGTATGCCAGACTTGGAATCACTGTGTCCCTAGATACATGTATTATTAGGACATTACTACACCATGTATATGTCAGTTCTGCTAAAAATGTCCTAAATGATTGAAGGGTCCAGCACAAACTGGGCTCTCACCTGGCAAACAGAAAGATTACCATCAGATAAACAGAAACCTAAACTGGTATTCACCAGAAATCTGGTACAGTAGGTTTCTTCTTGTCTGGAGAACCATTATTTCCCTTATGTGCCAACAATAACCTAGTACCTCAGGCAAAGGACATCTAGTTCATTATTAATCCAAACAACCTCCAACACTGACTCCCAGGCTGATTTGCCCAGCACCCCACAACCTGATGGCAGCCTGATGGCTTAAGTCTCCCAAATACACTTTTATCTATCCTCATATAGTGGTCTAGTGTGGTATTTTCATGAACCTTTTATTATGTTTATTTATTTGTGCTCCCAAAGAGTCACACTTGGAAAAAACAAACAAACAAACAACAAAATGAAACAAACAAAAATACCTCATCTCTTGGATTTTCACTATTATCTGTCCTCTACATATTGTTGAATTTTTCTTTTATACTTGCATCCCAATCACAGTTTCCCCTCACACCCCTCCTCCAAGCCTCTTCTCCCACCTTCACTTTTCCCCAGAACCACTCCTCTTCCCTTTCCCTTCAGAAAAGGAGCAGGCCTCCCAGTGATATCAGCTGAACATAAGAGTATCAAGATTGGAGAAGGCAACCCAGAATGAGAAAAAAGGTCCCAAAAATCAGACAAAAGTATCAGAGATAGAACCGAATCCCACTGTTAAGAGTCCAATAAGAACACCAAGTTACACAACCATAATCTGTATGTAGAGGACATAACTTGGACCCACACTGTCTTCAAAATTATTGCTCCTGTCTCTGTGACCCTATGAGTTCTGATTAACTAAATCTGTAAACCGTGATCTTATTGTGTCCTTGACCCTTCTTACTCTTACAATCCTTTGCCTCCCTGCTTCCACATGGTTGCCTAACTCCACCTAATGTTCAGCTATGGGTCTCTACTTATGTTCCATCAGTTACTGGATAAAACCTTTCTGATGAAGATTATGTGGGGTCTGGTCTATGAGTATAGCAGAAAATCATTAGGAATTATTGTAATGACTTATTTTTTCAAACATCTTTTCATCTATCTTAGGTCTTTGCACTTTCCAACCTCTTTTTCCTGACCAATCAGGGAGTGTCAAGCATGGGTTACTTCTCCAATCCTGGTGTGAGACTCAAATTGGACCAGTCATTGGTTGGTCACACCCATAATTTCTGAGCAAACATTCCCCAAGGACATGTTTAAGACATGACAGACTAGGCCAAAAGTTTTGTGACTGTGTTGATAGTCCAGTCCCACCACTGGGACTTTTATCTGGTTACCAAACATGTTAAGTTCAGTCTCCATATCCTCCATTACAAGGAGTCTTCACTAAAGTCCCCTTCATAAATTCTAGATAGTTTCCATTGCACAAGAATTACCTCCCAATTATAAGAGATTCTACCTCTGTCTCCCCAAACACTGATCCCTCCTTTTTTCATGCCCAGTGGCCACTAGTACATTCAGAAATCTATGATTTCCTCTTAACAGAGGGAGCCAGGAACCATCACCCCTTAATACCTCCTTGCTATTTTTAGCCTCTCTGGGTACGTACTGTAACATTATTACCTTCAGTTAACAGTTGATATTCATATATAAAACCATATACACTGAAACTAATAGAAGATGAAGTGGAATATCGCCTTTAACATATTGGCACAGGAGACAATTTCATGAAAAGAACACAAACACCTTAGGCACTATGATCAACAGCTAATAGATGGGAACTGATGAAGCTGAAATGTTTCTGTAAGTCGATGAACACTGTGAATAGGACAAAATGACAGCCTACAGAATAGGAAAATTTTTTCACCAATTCCACTTCTGATAGAAGACTAATATAAAAATATATAAAGAACTCAAGAAGCTAGACATTAGCAAACCAAATAATTCATTTTTAAAAACGGGGTATGGTTTTAAATAGAGCCTTCTCAATAGAGAAAATTTAAATGCTTGAGACACACTTAAAGACATAGTCAACACCCGTAGTCATCAAGGGAATGCAAATCAATACTACTGTGTGATTTCACCTTACCTCTTTCAAAATGGCTAAGACAAAAACCATAAATGACAACTTACAGTGTTGATCTACCTAATATGAAATGAGGGAACCAAGCTGGTGTCTCCTGCATAAACAGTGTCTGGTGCAGGAGGGTCTTTTTTCTATGTGTTGCTTTCATTGGTTGAATAAAGAAAACTGCCTTGGACTTTTGATAGGGCAGCCCTTAGATGGGCGTGGTAGACAGAACAGAATTCTGGGAGGAAAAAGGCAGTGTGGCAGATGCCATAGTTCTCCTCTTGAGACAGACACTGGTTAGACTCGTGCTGGTTAGCCACAGTGAAGTGGTAATACACATTAATGGAGATGGGTTAAACTAATATGTGAGAGTTAGCCAATAAGAGGCTAAAAACAATGGGCCAGGCAGTGTTTAAATGAATACAGTTCCTGTGTAATTATTTCAGCAGTTAAGCTAGCCAGGTGGCAGGATGCAGCCCGGCACTCCTTTTACAACATAGTGACGCTCCGATGTGGTCGACTAACTCCATGTAAAACCTGAGAGGACTCTAAAAAATTCTAGACACAAATATAGAGTTTAACAAGAAGATGCTGGATAAAAATTTAAGATCTAGACTGTGAAGATGCTTTCTCATAATTGTAACATAATCGTGACAATCATTAAAACACAACTGTTGTAGAAAATTAGTTAAAATGTGTTACATTTTATTACACTGTGGAATATTTGCTTAATGATGCAATGATGTGATGCATCTTTTATGTAACTTTCTTATTAACTCTTTAAAGATCTATCACTAGGCTTGTAATAAACACTTAATAAAGAGTAAATGGCCAATAATTCAGTGGGATAGGGATAGGTTGGGCTGTCAGGCAGATAGAATAAATAGGAGGATAAATCTTGTCTTTGGAAGAAGAGGAAGGCGTAAGGAAAATGAGGAAAGAAGGAAGTCAAAGGACAGTCACCTAGCCACATGGTCAACAGCAGAGTAAAAAGTAAAGAAACACATATAGATGGGGGAAAGATAAAAGCCCAGAGGGAAAGGTAGGTGGGATAATTTAGTTAAGAAAAGCTAACTAGAAACAACCCAGGCTTAGCCTTAATGTTCATAACAAAGAATAAGTCTCTGTGTATTTATTTTGGAACTGGGTGTCAGTAGCCAACAAGCAAAGATAAAAAAAATACACACAAAAGCTACAGTGGTCTGCATCATATTTCTAGTCTTCATGATTTTGCTTAGTGTATTCCCACTGGAATACATGATATCTGAGAATAGGTGCAGTCTGTATTTAAAAGAATTCATATCTTTTCCAGACTTTTGCATCTATGTTTAATAAACCTTCTTCTGAGTCTGTATTTTGTAATAGCAATAAGGATGAATGATTGTTTACTGAAGATTGTATATCTGACCACATTTACACAATTATTTGTTTTTTTCTGAGTACACACAATGAGGAACATGCTAGGCTTTTACTTCCCATAAGTATTTTCTAATCACACTAGGATTTCCACTATTGTCATCTTTGTAGTTATTTCTCTAGTCTCTGACTTGGTCTATTACACTTCTCTCCAGCAGATGGCAAAGCTAACATCTGTTCATTTTGTCTGTGAGCTTGGTCTGAACAGATTTTATTGATGTAAACTCTCAAACACGATGAGCCTGAAAATTCAAAGAATTTAGAATGGGAGAAATCTTCTCCCTCATGCTCACTGAAGTTTATAACAACAGTTTTGCCTGAGTAGAATCAAAAGCCCAAAGCCCTCTTAAATTCAGCTTGAGGCAGAAGAATAAATTCATCATAGATGCTGCAAAATCAACATTTCTATTTTTTTCTTTTTCAATAAGTGAAAGGGCATGTGTTTATGAGCTAGGAGCATCCTAAAGTACATGGTACTGTTTGCATATCTAGTTCTCAGAAACCACAGATGACTAAAGCTTCTCATTTTTTTTTTGAGAGATTAAATTTAGAAAAGAGAAATTTGTGGTTAGATACACAGGCCATTCAGGAAAATGGGTTTGCTGATGCAAACTGTCAACTTGCTTATACTCTGTATCCTGGGTGGGAAACAGAGATTCCAAGTTCAAATATAGCATTCTTTTGCTCATGGGTGTTTTCCTTTAAAACAAGTATCTTTCCTTCCTTCCTTCTTTTTCTTTTCTCCTCCTCCTCCTTTTCTCATCGATTTCTTCTTTGTTTTTGTCTTTTATGCTTCACAAAATGTGTGTTGTAAATATATATTAGTATCTTGCTTCAGTCTTATTTCTTTTTTTCTTTCTAAACTTTCTTTCTTATTTATCCTTTTGTTCCTCCTCCTCTTCATCTTCTGCTTCTTCTTTGATGTCACCTTTATCTTTTTACATATTATGTACTAGAGAGATATTTTAAAATCTAATTTTTATTTATTTCTATCTCTTTTTATATTTATTTCCATACTTTTGAATGAGTAAATTTTTCCCACCAAATCTTCAGCTTCCCTGGCTTTTTATCAAGGAGGGAGAGTCATTATCATCACCTACAGGGCAATTTCAGATGTCATTCCTTGGTAACTTCCACTAATACAAGAAAAAGCAGTGAGTAAGTCCTAAACTCAGGATTTATGTCACATCAATTATGACTTCTGAAGTCATTGGCAGTGAGTCTGGGATTATTGCACTCTCACATTCAAAAGCAGGGATATTTAAGATATTGACACCGACCATTTTCAACAGAAGAACAGTGTCTCATTCACAAGGTCTAAAAGCTAGAGAAAAAAATCTTTCATCTTCTTGGGACCAAGCTGCTTTTACATCAGAAGATACAATATGGTCAAGTATTTGATGATTTGGGAAAGCATCTGTGAATACTTCTGCAATGGAATAGGACTGAGTTTTACTGAAGGACATTATGTAGTCTCTCTGTGCAAAGAGGAATAGAAAATTTGTAGATGTAGATAATTAAATGTAACAACCAGATGTCCCATCTTTGTGAAACCCTGTGGAGAGGAATGCTAAAGTCCTTCAGATTTCTTGAACTGGGCAATGATCTTGAGGAGGACATTGTTAGACTTTGGAATACATATTTTCATTACTCTTTCCAATTTAGAGAGAACCAACAGCAGTCCTTCATCAAGACAATCTTCCCCAATGACTGAAAACAACAAGCAGTAAAGAGATTTTTGCTGGGCGGTGGTGGTTCACGCCTTTAATCCCAGAACTCAGGAGGCAGAGGCAGGCTGATCTCTGTGAGATCGAGGCCAGCCTGGTCTAGAAGAGCTAGTTCCAGGACAGGAGCCAAAAAAAAAAAAAAAAAAAAAAAAAAAGCTACGGAGAAACCCTGTCTCGAAAAATCAAAAAAAAATGGTTAGTCAGTACATAGTTGAGTGAGTTCTAAGAAAACATAATAGGAAGGGAAGAATATTATAAATGTGACTTTATGTTTGAAAAGGGGTATAAGCCAACAAAATATTTCATATTCAGGGGCCGGTTGGAATGATGGCTCAGCAGTTAAAAGCACTTATTGTTCTTGCAGAGAAATGATAATTCCCAGTACTCATATAGTGGTTTGAAACAGTTATGTTACCGTCTTCTGATCTCTGTGTGAGCAGAACATACTGGTATTGCACACACAGTAAAATGGATATATACGCAAAAACTTTAATTATAATTTACAGAAGTGTTCACATAAGAATCAAAATAAATAACATTGCCAGATCAACTGTATTTTTTCAAGGCAGTTGCTGCCAACCATGAAATAAATTATTACTTTGATGGATTCACTATGCTTGTGAGTATTATTTTACTGCTTAAATTAAACATACACATATGGTGTCAGTATGTGAAATATGTTCATGTTATTACATAGAATTAGGGCAGAGTGCACAGATTTTTTTCTCTGTTGCAGACTATCTGATAAATCCCTCAGTACAAAATCTATGACCACATACATCACAACACTTCTGTCTTTTATTTACTGGTTAATCAGTTTCTGGCCATTCAATCTTTCCTAAGTCTATCATAATATTACTCCTGCCTGATATTGACACACCATAGGCACCACTTGGGCTATAACTCCCTTTGTTTGCCTCCTACACTTACTTTCTTACATGGTTTTCTCATCATAAAGCTTGTCTTCTTCTGTACAAACCTTGAGAAACATATCCTCTCAATATCTGGAAGAAATATGATTCCCACAGCATGTGCAAGCTATAAACCATTTTACATTCAAGGACATGAGGGATAATTTCTTAGAGAAATCTCGTATTCCTTAAAGACAATTATGTGTGACGAGGAGGGAGAGTAGTCAGTTCCTATAATCTGAAGATTCACAGAAACCATGGGCATAAAAATAATCCCAGTGAGATCTGGAAAGGGAAGTCATGTGCACAGATGGAAGGGAAGAAAATCTATGACCTTTTTTGGTTTTCATTGAAATAGTTCTGGCATAGTTGACATATGATAAATAAGTTAAATCAAACAGGTTACCTAAAATATGTGTTAGTTACAGGAGATCCTGACCTTCCTTACAAATCATGTCTATAAATACTCTTCTATTTTTTTTGTGTGTAAGAATCTTTGTGGGCAAGGTACTGCATCATACTTTATAGATCTCAGTCTCAGAGGTTACATCTACACAATATGCCCATTTCAAAGTCTCCAGGAAAGTTTTTAAAATTGGGATGCAATATTGTAAGTGGAATTTGCTGAGAGATTTTTTTTGCCTTCAGAAGATATACATGTAAATTCTCAGCAGCATTACTAACAAATTTGAGTTGAACAGAGAGTACACCAAAATCATGACAAATTAGATGGGGGAAATCCCATGAGGTTCAATTTTACACCAAGAATTAAAGACAACTGATTATAGTTGGGATTAGGGGAGGGGCTTCTCCTTATGAAAGAGCACACCAGTTTGTTACCCATGGTACAATGACCAACTATGAAAATATACATTTAGGTATCATTATCCTGACTTAACAGCTAATATTTAGGAATATTCATATATACATAAATGTATATGCATACACTAACAAAATAATAAAAAATAACACATTTTAAGCAATGAATTTTAAAGAAATGAAGAAGAGTATAAGGCAAATTTGAATGGAGGGGGTAACTGAATAAAGGAAAAGATTAGAGAAATGCCTTAACTAAAATACAATTTCACAAATAAATAGAAAAGAAGAAGTCACTGCATGGCCTATATATCATTTACTGCTATGAAAAAACCCTTTGAAGTGTTTTTTTTCCCGACATTGTTTCTCTGTTTACAGTGACACTTAAGTTTTTATGTACTGGCTACATTATACCATATTTTACATCCCTGCCATGAAGCAAAACAACAAGAAAATTGTATGTTGAACATGAAGTAATCAAAATAAAATATAGTTCTTATCTAGCACTGTTATTTATTGTCCAAAGAGGAGCATATTCCCTACAAAAAATATGTGTTGGCTTTCTAATCTGAGATGTAAGAAGACCATGGATCTTTAATAAGCCATCAACTTGGCCAGTTGTATGACTGTACTCAGTTATTGTTTATTTGCATAGGCCCAGTGCATGCCTAATGCCCTTCTTCATAATCAGATCAGATCTGTGCTGGAGTCAGTCTCAGACTGGTCACAGCACAGACATGAGGGTCCCAACTAAACTTCTTGTCCTGCAGCTACTCTGGATTATAGGTAAAAAATTTAATTTTTATAAAGAAATTTTATAAAGCTTTGAGTTTAGTCTGGTCAGTACTTTGTTGTGTCTGTGAAAGCTATCTTAAAATTAATTGTAAAGAAATTTCTTTTCAATTTCCAATCTCAGGTGCCAGATGTGACATCCAGATGACCCAGTCTCCAGCCTCCCTGTCTGCATCTCTGGGAGAAAGTGTCACCATCACATGTCAGCCAAGTGAAAGCATTGGCTGGAGTTTAGCATGGTATCAGCAGAAACAAGGAAATCCTCCTAAACTCCTGATCAAAGCTGGAGATGAATTGGCAAATGGGGTCCCTTCCAGGTTCAGTGGCAGTAGATCTCTCCCACAGTATTATCTCAAGATCAGTAGCCTGCAGCCTGAAGATGTGGCAACTTATTTCTGTCAACAGTATAGTAACTATCCTCCCACAGTGATACAAGTCATAACACAAACCCACAAGGAAGCAGAACTATGTGGCATGGCTGTACCAGCTGTTCCTCCAGGTGGGCCACCCACTGAAACTGTTTCTCAGATATTATAGTGTATTGAGTATAACCCATGATGAATCATTTTACTTTGTTAGGAGAGGTTAACCAGTCCTCTCTGTAGTCAATCATTCTTCTGCCTCATTTCCAACACTACAGAGTACCAATGTCTTTTCTGCCGTAACAGAGGATACAGTTGTTCCATGTGATGAGTCTGAGTTGTATCTTCAGTTGGGACCCAAAGAGAAGAGTCAGTGTTTCTGTGCATATCCAGCAAATGTTTTTATGTGCAGAAAACTAACTCTAAATGCCCATATTTAAAAGACAGGAAATTATTTCTGAGAGAAAGTATTCCAGGTTTTCTCAGAAAAGCTGGAGCACATGTGTCAGAGAAAGAGAAAGCTGCTTACCGTGTCTTGAAATTCAAGCAGTGTGTGTTTATGCTTTCACCTGTCTGCAACTCTTCACATAGGATTTTTCTGGCTTCCATGCCAATGGTCTTCCTACAAGTACCAAATAGCATTGAATGACTCTAACATGACTTTTAATCCCACAGTATTAAATGGAACATAGACTTTTCTATATGAAATCAAAGAAAGTAAAGGACTGTCTAAAAATATGCTTGCATAAGTAATATTGATAAAACGTTGATATTCCAGAGCATACTTTTAGGAACTGTTCAAGACATCAAAACAGCAAAAGTGATCTGTACTCCAATCCCCCCCCCCAATTTCTGTTTCTCTCTCAGATATATCATCTATCATGTATGAATAAATATATTTTCCATTTCTATTTTTGTTTTTTTGAGACAAGTTTTGATTTTCCAACTTAATGAAGTCGTTCTTTTCTGCCTGTGTATATACAGTTCATAAAGACTTAATTACTGCAGATTTATATAAATAAAACAAATGCATCAGAAAACTTAATATCATATGCCTAGAATTTTTTAATTATTCCTTTTAATAAATTTCTATAT
>NW_026068470.1:2498-5980 GCF_014885135.2 Alexandromys fortis | reverse complement strand
TTATGTTATGACTTGAATCACTGTGGGAGGTAAACTACCATACTGTTGACAGTAATAGTTAGCCACATCTTCAGGCTGCAGGCTGCTGATCTTGAGAGTAAACTGTGTGCCAGATCCAGTGCCACTGAATCTTGATGGAACCCCTTCTGCCAAGCTGTTTGCATAATAGATCAGGAGCTTAGGAGGGCTCCCTGTTTTCTGCTGGTACCATGCTAACAAGGTACCAATGTTCTGACTGGCCTGGCATGTGATGGTGACACTGTCTCCCAGAGATGCAGACAGGGAGGCAGGAGACTGGGTCATCTGAATGTCACATTTGGCACCTGAGATGGAAAAATTGAAAACAAATTCACAATTAATTCTTTTATAAGAGAACTTTTCTGGACACCAGACAACACTGACCACACTCAGCTGAACGATTTTCATTTTCTAATGTCTTCCTTACCTGCAAGCCAGAGCAACAGCAAGCCCAGGAGCTGATTGTGGGCCTTCATGTCTGTGCTGTGTCCTGTGTGTGTGAGGCTGACTCCAGCACAAGGTGTGACCTGATTATGAACAATTCCTCAGGGTAGGACTGTGATCTGGGTATATGCAAATCAGCAAGGGCTGGACACAGACACAGGATTGGTCAAGTAACTCAGCATAGGCCTGTGGTACTCCTTTTGAACAACAGTGAACATGATCTCACTATGAGTTGCAGCAACTAGAAACATTTTTTTGTCCCTAGAGTTGCAATGATAGGCAGTCCAAAGGTGGGTGGGGTTGACAGGTTAGAAATGTATTATTGCCTCCTACTGCAGCAAGTATTGTTAAAACTAAGACAGGGTTGCCTCTTTGTAAATGCATCCTAGACAAATGTAGATGATGATAGGTGGCAAATTGCAATGCACTCAGAAAAAAAGCTAATACGCCAATACTTACGTGATTTCTGCCTGAGGATGAATAGAAACAGTATGAAGAATTATGTGCAGAATACATATTTACACAGTTCAATTTAGCTATTAAGAAGTAAAAGAAACTATTGTGCTGGGAAATAGATTGTTATATTTATTTCCTAATATAAAAAAAGAACCTTGGGTTAGAGACTCAACATTGCAAGAACTTGGCCTGGTGCTGCACTCTTGCAGTCTCAGTCCATTGGAGTGGGGAACAGGGGTGCTAGAAGTTCAAAGTCATCTTTTCCTATACTTCTAAGGCCAGCTAGAGGAGAACAAGAATTTAACAGGAAAAGAAAATCTAATTTTGAAACAAGCTCTGAAGTATTGACAACAAAGTAAAAGTTAGTAGGGTAGATAGCTTAATAGTTAACTACACAAGCATTCAATGCACATTTAAGTTAGATCAGATTAAGTCATATAGATTGGAAATAATATTAGCCAAAATAGTCAATATAGCTATTCATTTTAATATCCTATTATACTAATATTTGGCAATATTGTGGCAAGACTATTCAATATAAAGCAATTCTATAGTTCTATAACAAATTGTATGCAGTTTATTGAAGCTTAGAAGTAAATAAAATACATTGATGGGTTTTCTCAGTGGTCCCCTGTATCCTGGTTATTGCTGCTGTTACAGCTCTTATAACTCAGAGTCAAGGAAAAATGCTGGCAGCCAATCCACAATGCATAAGAAGTAAACATTTAACATCTGAAAGAAGGATTATATTGAATACGCAATGCTTTAGATTAAAAATTTTAAAGATAATCCATTTGAGTCATTGTATTTAGGACCATAGTTGGGGGATTCTTTCTGTGTATATGTGCATCTACAATCTCTTAAATTTAAAGCCGGCATTATATACAGTGTTCTCAAACTATACTTTATGCAGTAGAATGAAGACACTTTGTCACAATTTGAGAGTTACATCTTTCTTATATTAGTGCTTGTTTAATAGGCACACCCATTTCTACAGGGCTTCATAGTCTGCTAATATTCAGAAAGATATAATTATTAATATTTCTCACCTCATGAGGAGATGATAGAGAATTCTGATTTCAATGTTTACTTCTCCCCACTGGAGACCAAGACGATCTCTAAATAAAGAACTGTTCTGGGGGTAGAATGTTGTTTGCTCCCAAATTGGAAACAGTTATGAAAATATGAGTCCTACAGTACTGTATTTTTCTCAAAATCCCAATGACTTTCTCTACAGAGTCAGTACCCAGCCCTCACATATTCTTCTACACAGGGTGGCAAAAAGATGTGGCCTCTGGTTTTCTTCACCCAGTATATCCACTTACACATTTTTTCCAGTTCTTTACCAGAAGAGGGGGCTTAAGGCCTTCAGCTGAAACTTAGCCCTCCTTCTATTGCTGAAATATTTGGAGATTTTTTTTGCCATATATCAGTCAAAATCTCCACCATATGGTATCTTCTCAGCTGTTTCCTGAGAAGGTAAAAAAGATTTTTGTTCTTCTCTGTAGAACTGTGAGAATAGGACAGTTATAAATGGCAGCATCTCCAGCTTCCATGGCTACTGATTGTGAAATTGGGAAAGATCCCAGACCCACTGCCACTGAAGTGAGCTGGTACTCCAAAAACTAGATTGGATATTCTATCAATCAGCGAACTCCTGGTTTCTGGTGGTACCAGTGGAAGTAATTGGAGCTTATACTTGAGCTGGCACTACAGGTGATGGAGACATTCTCCCTTGTGATATAGTCATGGATACTGAAGACTGGATGAGAATATTTCACAATCTGATACTATGGAGAGAATGATGGAGATATATAGACATTAGTAGAAAGCAGGATTTCAGAATAGCTTCATTTTACACAGTATGCAAAGAAGGGAAAGATGACAACAAAGAAAGCAGAGGAGTGAAAGGATAAAAGTGAGGAAAAGAAGAAGAAATAAAAAAAGGAAGGAAGGAAGAAAGGAAGGAAAAGTTTTGCTTTTAAACTAAAATTTCCATAAGGAAAAGTATGATTTGTTTCAATTGGAGCCTCCTTTCTTTCTGATCCACTATACCAATTAGCAATTAAATTGATAGCTTGCAACCAGTGAACCCATCTTGGTGTCTGGTCTTTGTTTCTGACTACAAAATTGTCTATTCTAAGTTAATTCTCTTAACAGCAACTCTGAGCTTTCTGTGCTCTGAGGAGTAAATCTGTAAACAGCAGTGTGTTCAGCCAGGATGTTCTTGACTCACAAACACAAGTGTGCTTTCACATATTTGTAGTATTTAAGTTGGTAAGGACAAAAGTGGTCAGCATTTTCTTTATTTTGCTTTGATTTTAGCTACAATATCCCACACACCTGGTCAAAATTTTTCTTTACATGTTTTCTCCTAGCTAGCATTAATTTGTTCAGTCTAGCATGACAAGTTCTCCTTTTCGGTGTGTGAGACTTGCTTTTTTCTATGAAAAACTCAGCTGAGGATGACTCCAATGTATCTTGAAAATATTATTCCCATATCTGACTCCTCATTTATCTGGCAGATGCTCAACTATGACTTTCTTCATCCATCCCAGTCTAAT
>NW_026068470.1:0-823 GCF_014885135.2 Alexandromys fortis | reverse complement strand
AATTGTTTTAATTTCTGAAAACACATAGGAAACATGATCTTTTGGCTTGCTTGGCAAACTTCACTGTACCATAAAGAATGAATTACATTAGATTCATATCTATCCATGCGCAAAACTGAAGTACAAACTGATTAAAGACCTCAATATACATCTGAGCGCACTGAACCTGATAGAGGAGAAAGTGGGAGTAGCCTTCAATGCATGGACACAGGAGACCACTTCCTAAATAGGACCCCAGTTGCACAGACAATAAGAGCAACAATAAATAAATGGGACCTCCTGAAACTGAGAAGCTTCTGTAAAGAAAAGGACACAGTCAATAAGATAAAAACACAGTCTACACAATGGGGAAAACATCTTTACCAACCCCACATCAGACAAAGGACTGATCTCCAAAATATATAAAGAACTCAAGAAATTGGACATTAACATTCTAAATAACCCAATTAAAATTGTGTACTAAACTAAACAGAGAATTCTCAACGGAAGAATTGCAAATGGCCAAAAAGATATTTAAGGACATGTTCAACTTCCTTAGCTATCAGGGAAATGCAAATCAAAACAACTATGAGATACCATTTTACACCTGTCAAAATGGCTAAGTTCAAAAACACTAATGATAGCCTTTGCTGGAGAGGTTGTGGAGTAAGAAGAACACTCATTCATTGATGGTGATAATGCAAACTTGTATAACCACTTTTGAAATAAGTATGGCAGTTTCTCATAAAATTTGGAATCAACCTACCTCAGGATCCAGCAATACCACTCTTGGTAATATGCCCAAAAGATGCTCAATCACACTACAAAGCATTTGCTCAACTAT
>NW_026068469.1:81867-83255 GCF_014885135.2 Alexandromys fortis | reverse complement strand
TGAGTGAGTACATGTGATAATTGTCTTTCAGTGTCTGGGTTACCTCACTCATGCCCCTTGACCAAACAACATTTCTCTAGCCAACTTGAGAACCACACTAGATGAACCAGTTGGGAGATGATATGTAGTCACCTAAGCTTGTAAAAATCCAACTTGCAAGCATTAGCTCTGAACTGAGAAAGATCAAAGTAAGCTTTTAAACTAACAATGTTCCATAGGCTCATTTTCAATAAAGATGTTTGCATATGACTTGTAATATAAAACAGAAATTAACCACAAGGTAAACATGGCAACTGAGCACTTGAAGTGTAGCAAGCACAACTAGGCTTTTAGTTTATAATTTAATTAAATTTAAATTTATATTGCCAGGCACAGCTAATATCAAGCTCCTTGGACAACACTGTCTTAACATTCATTAATAATAGCAGTCTCACCAAGACAGCCAGGCTGCTAATTGATTCATAAAGCTACCTAATAGTTATGACTACAATCATCAGCAGAGGCAGCTTCAGGCACCATCACATGCAGATTCAATGTCATTAATCTGTAAGGAATGCTGGTTCATCTCATGGCCAGTTGATAAACTTTTAAGGGAAGTTCGTCTTGTTCTCTGACTGAAGCACTACAAGTGGGCTCTTCTATCAGTTACTTTTTCCTTACATTACCCTTTCAGGTGCCACGGATTTTTGCAACCAGAAAGGTAACTCAGCTTTTTCCAAGGTGAGGTTGTTTTCTTCTAGCACAAAATGTATCTAAATCAGAATCTCATTTAAAAATATTGTACTCTGTTCATATAAGTTGCATAGGAGCACTTTGCTTTATTCACATCACATAAAAATTTTAAAGTTTCATTGTTTCATTTTCATCTGTGTTACAATATTCTATAGCTTCCTTACTGAATTCTTCTTCAGGAACATTTAATAATGTTTTGTGTGTGTGTATGTGTATGTTTGTGTATGTGTTTCTTTTATATTTGTGAGTTTTCAGGCATGTTTCTGCTTTCACTTGTGATGATATCCCATTATAATCATTGATAAAAAGAAAATTTGAATACTTCAAGTTATAAATTGCTTTCTTTACTATATGAAGTCATAAGGTTGATTCCAAAGAGCACTTATAACAACATTCCAAGCACAGTTGCAACATGTCTCATTATTCCAGACCATAGAGTATAAGGAAAATCCAGAGACAGACAGGTTCTTACTGGCCTTTCACATATAGCTTATTCAATAAGATGCATGCAAGTAAAATTGCCTGCCTCAAAAACAATACAAAAAATAATGTAAAATCTTCAACCATTTCAAAAAACTATAGACTATGGCATTTAAATAAATTAGGGTTCTGTTGAATATATATATATATATATATATATATATATATATATCCAT
>NW_026068469.1:79128-81526 GCF_014885135.2 Alexandromys fortis | reverse complement strand
CTGATTTGTTCTCTGCACTTCTAAGTAATATACTAAAATTTCTTTCTAATTGCTCTGCATGTCTGTGCATAATTATCCCAATGCTTAATCCCCACTCTTTAGAGTTCTGATGTTCAGTTCATAGATCCTCACAACTTTTGATTTTCCTAGTAATTACCTTTATGTTGGGATAAGTTAAATATTGCTGGATCATGGCTCTTATCACATATTGGCTTCGTCCATAATCTTTACCTTCTTTCTCATTAGCAGGGTTTCAGTATCCCAGTTGACCTCCAACTTGCCCTTATCCAGAGGTCTCTCTATTCTTCCATCTCAGACATTTTTGCTCCAATAATTTCCAATTGGACTATTCTTTGGATACATATTCAAAGAGATTAGTTCTTCAAATGAATATTATGTAATTTGTAATAAGCCTTGTTTTGTAGTGTAACTCTCTTGTTGACTTAACTATTTTCAATCTATTGTTTTTCTCTACCTGTGATTCAGATTATTATTTTTGCTACTGTCTGGGATAGTTAATAAATTATTCTTTTCATGTTGGTCTTGCCTACCTGTTTTATAAAAAGGAAATGATTTCACTTCTATTTTACTTTTTCAGGTCTGTTCTCTGTCATCATTTGTGATGACATCATTTACAAAGCTTTAACATTTTTGAGGCACTGATTATTTAATAGATTACATAATTTCTATTGATATATTCACAGTTCTCAGTGTTTAAACATGTCAATGATTCTTTCTTCTATGTTCTTAGGGTCAGCTATAGATAATTACTGTATACAGTCAACATACTGTGCAGTATTTATGCAGTATCTTTACTCCTATCAAGCTGTAAAAAACAGGCTATTGAAACAACTTCAACTATTTTTTCCACCTCAGAAAGCTGTTTTGAACAACAATTTTTAGTGTTAACTTCCAGGAGACTATCTGTCTTTGTGTCTATGTGAGTTCCTATGTTATTTGTCTTCCTTGACCTCATCATTGACTCCCATTTTTTTTTTGTTATTGAGAAAAGTGGAAACTAAACATAGAAGGGAAAATGTACACTAAGAGAATACTGATGTGGTAGAATTTTAATACAATAGTAAAAATGATTATTCTTTTTCAATTATGAATTGGTTGATTTATTAGCTCAGGCTGATCACTAACTAGCTCTTACAACTGAAATTAACTCAAAATTCTAGTCCACTTTTAGCCATGTGGCTTGGTACCTTTTCTCATTAAGTCATTCTTATCTTGCTTCCTCTGTATATGGCTGGTGACTGACACTATCTTTTCTTTTCCCAGAATTCTGGTAGTCTGGTTGATTTGCCTATACTACCTTCCTAGCAACTGACCAATTGGCATTTTATTAAACCAGTATTAGGGACAAATCTTTACAGTGTACAAGAGCATTATTCCACAGCATTTCCCTTTTTTCTTTTCAAAACAAGATCCTGAATCTAATCTCCTTGTTCAACTTTTTTTCCTGACCATTATCCATAACACATCTACAACACACTAAACAATGACAAGTATCTGTAATCCATTTTCTGGGAATGTGGGCATGGTTTTCTGGGCTACTTACTTCTAACTGGGGCACTGGTAATCTTATGGGGGCATAAAGAAAATTTAGGATTATGGTCAAGTTCTGATTAGTGTACTCTCTGAGGCTGGATTATCTCAGCCAACAGCCTTGATGTTCTTTTATTATTTTACATAGATATATCCATTCCCTATCCTTCCCTTCTTCCCGTCCCACCTTTCTCCCCTCAAACCCCCAGCCACTCCTCAGATAGGGTAAGGCTTCACATGGAGAGTCAACAAAGTCTGACCCTGCACTTCAAGGCAAGACCAAGGCCCTTCCCCTTATACCTAGGTGGAGCAAGGTATCCATGTGCTCCTAGATGCCAGTTCAAGCACTAGGGATAAGTTCTGGTCCCATTGCCAGTGACTGCACAGACTGTCCAAGCCTCAGAAATGTCCCCCATATTCAGTGGGCCTGGTGTGGTCCCTGCTATCAGGTTCAGAGTCAGTGAGCTCTCACTAGTTCAGGTCAGCTGTTTCTGTGGATATCACCATTACGGTCTTGATCCTTTGCTCATATTATAGCTTCTCCCTCTCTCAGAGTGATCTCTGGTAACTCAACCCAGTGTGTTTCTGTAGATCTCTGTATCTACCTCCATCAGTTGCTGGTTGAATGTTTTATGATGACAATTAAGGTAGTCATCAGTCTGATTCCAGGGGAAGGCCATTTCTGGGTTTTCTGTGTTTTATTTAATGATGATGGACAATTTTAGAACTGTGATGCAAATAAGCATGAATCAACCACTTTTTAGTTTATGGGTTGCCTTTCTTTAGTATCATACATAATGTAAACATGCAAGCTACTTTTTCCTTTGGTGACAAAATTAAAAACCTA
>NW_026068469.1:74322-76278 GCF_014885135.2 Alexandromys fortis | reverse complement strand
TACCACCAAATTGATATGTCACCATCCCAAATATTGAAACAGTGTATGTACAAAACTTCCTGTGGCTGCCAATGAGAGCAGATTGAGAAGCCATTGATAATAGCACTAGAACCTGTTTCTACTGCATGTGCTGGCTTTTGGGACTCTAGTTCATTTGGGCCCACACCTTCCTAGACCTGGATGGAGGAGGGAGGGCTTTGGACTTCCCACACGGCAGGGTATCCTGCCCTCTCTTAAGGAAGGAAGGAGAGAGAGGGGGGTGGGAGAGCAGGAGGGAATTGGAGGAAGTGTAATTCTTGAATGTAAAAATAAATAAATAAAAATAAATAATTAAATGAAAGAAAAAAAGAAACTTCCAATACAAACACAGAATGACTGATATGTCATTCAGTGATGTGTACAGGTTAAATTTTTTTCAGGACAATATTTGGCCCACATAAACATGCTTTCAATACACTACTTCCTCATGTTTGGCTGTCCTTTACCCGTAAAATCTTTTCCCAATGTTTTTTTCAATTGACTTTTATTTTAAATCCATCAATGTATGTGTATGTCACAGCCTCTGCCACCCACTATTAACAAAACGGAGATCCCCCAATACCCACATAGAAGCATACAGCATTAATTACCTACATTTCCCAATTCCATCAATGTAGGTTTTCATTGGCCTGTGTAGATTTTGTCTGCTGCATCTGAGATCTATGACCTGAAAGAATGGGGCAGACTACTGTCCAGTGTTGTAGACAACCTTACATCAGTGTGAATGAACTCTTATACAAGAGTGAAACAGAGAAACCAATGCTCCATGGAAGGTTTCTGAGTTAATGAAAAAAGTGATCAGGAAAACTGCAAATACATGTCAGTAAACACATAATAAATATTAACAGAGCAGCCCTTTACAAGAACTTTCTCGGGATAGACCAATTTAAACACAATTTCCTTATACATACTATAGATTTTATTGGGGAAAGCATAAAGCAAATCAGATGATCATATTCAGATTAAGGGTATACTAACCAGAGTGGATTCTGTTGCTATGTTCAGAATCCCAACAAGGATGAAATTGCAATATAAAATGATTGTAAATGGTTTTTGAGTAAAAAATAAAATTGTATTAAGGAACAATTCAGGAAACAAAATTCACCTGAGATAAAAGAACCACTACGATTTTATGGGGCCTCACTCACAGTTCCCTAAAGGATATCCAACCATGTATCATTCTTTTGACCATATTCTGACAATAAGGTTAATAATCAATATTAACTAATATATAGATCCAATAATAAGGTCACTAGAGCACATGGTAGAATCCTTATGATGATTTGCATAATTGTCATACTGACATATTACAATGGATGATCTACCTCGCCTTAGAAATATGTTCATTATTCCATACTTTCTTCATCCATTCTTCCATTGAAGGGCATCTAGGTTGTTTCCTGGTCCTGGCTATTACAAACAATGCTGCTATGAACATAGTTGAGCATATACTTTTGTTGTATGATAGGGCATCTCTTGGGTATATTCCCAAGAGTGGTATTGCTGTGGGTCCAGGGGTAGGTTGATCCCAAATTTCCTGAGAAACCGCCACACTGCTTTCCAAAGTGGTTGCACAAGTTTGCATTCCCACCAGCAATGGACTGAGACAATGGGAATGTTCTTTCGGGAACTCACCAAGGACAGCTGGCCTGGGTCTGAAAAAGCATGGGATAAAACCGGAACAAAGGAGACAATAAGGACTACTGAGAACTCAAGAACAATGGCACTGGGTTTTGACCCTACTGCATATACTAGCTTTGTGGGCACCTAGGCAGTTTGGATGCTCACTTTACTAGACCTGGATAGAGGTGGGTGGTCCTTGGACTTCCCACAGGGCAGGGAACCCTGATTGCTCTTTGGGATGACGAGAGAGGGGGACTTGATTGGGGGAGGGGGAGTGAAATGGGAGGCGGTGGC
>NW_026068469.1:71796-73448 GCF_014885135.2 Alexandromys fortis | reverse complement strand
TCTGTGTGAACTTCTGAAAAATCCTGTGACTTGTGAGAAAAAGTTTCAGTGAGTGGGCATGACATTGAGCAGCTGAGGCCTTTCAGCCTTTCACTTCTGCTTCCATGGAGGTTTATGTTATGACTTGTATCACTGTGGGAGGATAACTACTAGTCTGTAGACAGTAATAAATTCCAGTGTCTTCAGACTCTAGGCTGCTGATGGTGAGACTGAAATCTGTTCCAGATCCACTGCCACTGAACCTAGATGGCACTCCATTTTCCAAGTTGGATGCCAGGTAGATCAGGAGCTTAGGAGCTTTCCCTGGTTTCTGCTGGTACCAACTTAAATAATTGCTAATGCCCTCACTGGCCTGACAACTGATTCTCACTCTGTCTCCCAGAGATACAGACAGGGAAGGTGGCAACTGAGTCATCAGGATGTCACAACTGATACCTAGAAACAGAGACATAATGAATACTCAGAAAAATAAGCATCATAGTAGAGGATTACCCCAAATTGCCAGTCAATAAACACTGGGTAACAATAAAATCCCCATTTTAGTTTTATTTTACCTGCAAACCAGAGCAACAAGAGCCCAAGGAGCTTAACAGGGGCCCTCATGTCCATGCTGGGTACTGACTTCAATGTCAACTGCACAGGTCTGACTGGTATATGAGGAAGTTCTCAAGGCTATACAGTGAGTACATGCAAATCATTGGAAACCAGTTAGTGCTGGGCACAGCTGCAAGGCTTATGTAACTAAGCACAAACACAGCATCTCCGGATGCTTAAGGTCAAGCTCCACATATGCCTATAGAGAATGCAATACTTTTTAAGTTTTAAAATTGCAGATGAAAGGGTTCCACAGGCAGCCAAAAGAATCAGAGGGAGAGGGGTCGTGGCCATCATGGAAATGAGTCGCATGCAGCCCATGAAGCTCCTAGAATAACCAAAGTGCTGGGAAGGACCGGTTCGCAGGAACAGTGCACACAAGTCCGTGTGGAATTTATTGATGACACCAGTCGCTCCATAATCCAAAATGTCAAAGGTCCCATTCGAGACGGAGATGTGCTCACCCTATTAGAGTCAGAAAGAGAGGCTCAGAGGTTGAGCTGACTGACCTTCCTGCTGGTTCCTGAGTATCCACCACTTGGCCCATGATGACCTGAGACTATTAAATAAAACATTTTTTTTAAAGAATCAGAGGGAGCTTCCACTCTCACTGTTAGAAGTGTCACAGAAACAGCTTTAATGTATATGTAGAGAATCTGTCATAACCATACAGTCTCCCTGATCTCTAAGTCCCCATAAAACCTGGGTAGTTGATTCTGTGGGCCATGTTTTCATCCCGTGAACCCTCTGATCTTTACTCTCCATCCTCTACAGGACTACCAGAACTCTGCATAATGCTTTGGGTCTCTGTATCTGCTAAATTAATTGCTGAATTAAGATTCTCTGTTTTGTTTGATGCTCTGTGAACTGCAGTAATGGAAGAGGTGTTATGCATAAGCACAAGATGGTAAATAGGAGATTCTCCCTAAAAGTTTACTTAGAGGAAAATCAACTTTATGTCAACCAGGACAAACAAGAAATGGGCCAGGCCCGCCCACCTTCCTTGGATCCTAGATGATTTCCTGGACATGTATGAATAAATCATCAGTGTAATTAGG
>NW_026068469.1:70446-71585 GCF_014885135.2 Alexandromys fortis | reverse complement strand
AAAAAAAACAACTCAAGATAAAAAAAAAAAAGAACTACAGAAACATTGGATATGTGCCTCACATAGGGCAAGGTATGGGAGAATGCAAACGGTGATACCTTCTGTGCACGTCCCAGCATTTCTTGACTCCTCTGCAATGAACACTTCCATTTATCCACAAGAGAAAAGTAATTTTTATCTTTCATAAGGCTCAGGTTCAGTGGGAGAAAATGTGATAAAATCATTATGGTGGGTTGTTAGTCATGATGCACACTTTGTCAGAATTAGTAATAAGATGTTATACAAACAATATATTATTTAATATAATAACTTAATAATTGTTTATATACAGTGAGTTTAATGTTCATATCTTCATTTTTTTCAAAGCCTCTTTCCTCTGAATTTGAAATACACTTGATCTCAAACCTTTTTCTGTCTTGGTATGATGCTATTTGGGTTTGGACTTTGAAGATCAGTGAGAACTAAACTGTGAGGAGCAGGTTCTGCAGCATTAAGCAAACCTCTGAGGTGCTTGTTCCTATCAAAGTAAGGAAACTATAGGCTCAGTACTAAACAATACAAGATTATATGTTTATGATGGTCTCACTTACTAAAACCTATCTAGTCTTCTGATTCATTTTGGAGAAATCAATGCATATTTTTTTTATTGTCCATGAAAGATTTAATGTGTAAGTCTGATTACTACATCAAAATTCCAGAACTTATTTTTATTTTTAAAATTCTTATTGAAAATTTGAGAAAATACATCCTTCTATATCTACATGTTGTGTTAGAGAATATCCAAAGTTCTTTGACAACAGTTTTTTTGTAACTAAAATATCAAAGAACGCTTAGACTATTGAAAGTTAAATATTTTTATTGAACAAATATGTAGTTGAAAACAACATAGGAAAGAATTGTGTCTCCCTTGAGAAAGCAGAAGTAGGTTCTGTAGATTGTAGAGTATAAAATAAACCAGAAAACTTGTGTTTTTGTATTTAAAGTCTTATAAACAAAATAATTTTTAAACATGCTTGAAAGAAACATTCTAAGAGTTGGAGACTCAGTCAATACAGTAAGTAAATTATGTATCTCAGTAGCAGACATAAACTGAGAAGTAGAAAAGTAGTAGAGTGAAAGCCAAGTACAAGTCAAAGAAG
>NW_026068469.1:60118-63820 GCF_014885135.2 Alexandromys fortis | reverse complement strand
AGCCCGCCGGTCCAATCACTACAATTAACAAATCTTAGAAACAGTTATTATGTGGGATGTATTAAAATCTAATTGTAATAACACATACCCTGTAAAAAGAAAGTAGTATAAAATTTGGCAACAGGGACTATCAGGGACATCTGAGTACCAGCCTCAGTCTACCCTTCGAATTAAGAAGAAGACAGACAGCAAACACGGGACTTGGATCTGAGGCAAAAATGATTTCCCCACTATACATTTTACATCAGTTTCCTTAGTCTTCTCCTGCGGTTCTCCCCTCTTCTGTAAAGTTTCCAGCTTATAAGCACAAACAAAACAATGGTAATTTTCTTAGCTTGAATGTCCCTTTATCTTTGATGGTCCCAAATGTGATCCATATGAAAGACTTTTTTCTTGACTGCATGTCCTATCAAATGGAAGATAGTTGTTGAGAGGTGGCTTCTAATGTATCTCAGAAGATGAAGGAGAGATTAAACTGTGGAACCACGGTTATTGACTTTGTGAGGAATTTTCTCACTGGAGGTCCCACAGAGTGTTTGTGGGGGATTATACAATATACCAGTACATAGGATAGGTTTGTGCCCAATAATCCACACTCTGGTAATATTGCACAACAGGAGAGTACTTATGGCTTCACAAATGATTTGCTGTGAGAATCAGTCGATATGCAAAAGGTGTTATGCTCAGTGCCTAAGAACTGTGTTTATCTTTATTAGAATGCATCGATTCTCATCTGTCTGCCTTCTGCTCTTTCAGTTGAAATCTCACAGCATGATTTCTGCGTACCTCAGCAAGGCATTAAGCAGCATTTGAAGATAATTTGCTAAATGCTTATATTACGAATTCTCAGAAATATACATATTATCGTTGGTGTTAATCTGTCCTATATCTTCCATACTCCTTTTTCTCCCCATTCTCATTAGTCCCTTTTCTGCAGAAATGTGATATTTGAATGTAGTGGCAGCTTTACAGCAGTTCTCTAAAAACTCACAGGTGCTCTTCAGGAACATTGAAAATGGAAAATCTCACATGGTAAATGAGATGAAATAAAATGGTGCTGTTCTTAAGGTATTGGCCCCAGACATATCCTATTCTGCACTGTCATCTTTAGCTTAGAATCAGAGAACTTGACTGTAGCATTTGCTTCAAAATTCCCCCAGTCATTAGAAACAGGTCCCACTATTCCAATGAGAACTCTGATTCTCCAGGGAGACCCTGCCATAGTATTTGTCCCTGTTGTTGGGAATGAAATGCCCCCTGTATCACCCCAATATGCACTTTCCTTTGGTTTGCCTATCCCCAGCATTAATAACTGATATAATAAATATCTTATTTCTCAGTTATTCATCTTAGTGTACTCTGAAACCATTATGTGATGGAGGAAGGTCATTGGCTAATAAAGAAACTGGCTTGGCCCATTTTATTGGTTAGAACCTAGGTGGGTGGAGTAAACAGAGAGAATGCTGAGAGAAAGAAGCTGAGTCAGGGAGTCGCCATGGTTCTCCCACTCCAGACAGACGCAGGTTAAGATCCTCCCTGGTAAGCCACCTCGTGGGCTACACAGAATATTAGAAATGGGTTAGAACAATATGTAAGAGCTAGCCAATAAGAGGCTGGAACTAATGGGTCAGGTAGTGTTTAAAAAAATACAGTTTCCATGTAATTATTTCTGGGCATAAGCTAGCCATGCGGGCAGCCGGGTGCCGGGGACACACCCTGCCGCTCATAATGCAACAATTATGCACATCCAAAACCTAAATGTTTGTTCATATAGAACACAGTGGGAGCAATAGTCATATGATGAAGTTTCAATTTATTTTGAAACTTATAAGCAGACCAGTAGACATAGGAGCAATAAGGATCCAATGGGAAGTGCTGCAGACAACTGAGAGAATAGAGCCCATAGTGACAATTTCAAGGCACAACAGAATATCATGTTTAGGGAACTTTCTTTATCTCTGTCACTTATGCTTGACCTTTAGTGAGAAAAGCAGTAATTCCTTCTATGGTCAGTTTCTTTTAATATATTTCTCTGGCATTTAAATGCTGGCGCTTAGAAACTAATTGATTACATTTAGATGATTTTTTCTTGGAATGTCCCGAATAGTTTCTGCTCTTCTGTACAATTTTCTCATGGTGATGCAACTCAGAATACTTACAGGAAACAACTCCCTCAAGGAGAAAGGGGATTGATACTCTGTATTGTTGTAAATGAAGAGGAAGGGAGATAGGGTACAGACAGGACTGTTCAGACTCTTCTACAAAAAACAAATGTCTCTGTGTGAATTTTTGAAAAATCCTGTGACTTATGAAAAAAGTTTCAGTGAGTGAGGCATGACATTGAGCAGCTGAGGCAGTTCAGCCTTTCACTTCTGCTCCATGGAGGTTTATGTTATGACTTGTATCACTGTGAGAGGCAACTTTCTAGTCTGTAGACAGAAATAAATTGCAGTGTCTTCAGGCTCAAGGCTGCTGATGGTGAGACTGAAATCTGTTCCAGATCCACTGCCACTGAACCTTGATGGCACTCCATTTTCCAAGTTGGATGCATAGTAGATCAGGGGCTTAGGAGGTCTCTCTGGTTTCTGCTGGTACCAGCTTAAATAATTACTAATATCCTCACTGGACCGGCAACTGAGAGTGACTCTTTCTCCCAGAGATACAGACAGGGAAGATGGCGACTGAGTCATCAGGATGTCACACCTGATACCTAGAAATAGAGACATAATAAATATCTACAGAATTAAGCATCATAGTAGAGGACTACTCCAAATTGCCAGTCAACAATCACCATATAACAGTGAAAATGCCATTTTAGTCTTATTTTACCTGGGAACAAGAGCAAAAAGAGCCCAAGGATCTGAACAGGAGCCCTCATGTCCATATTGGGTACTGACTTCAATGTCAATAGCACAGTGTCTGACTGCTATATGAGGAAGTCCTCAAGGCTGTACAGTGAGTGCATGCAAATCATTGGGAACCAGTTAGTGCTGGGCATAGCTGTAAGGCTTACTTAGTAACTAAGCACAAACACAGCATCTCCAGGTGGTCAAGGTCAAACTCCACATATGCCTACAGAGAATGCAATTCTTTTTTTAAGTTTTAAAATTACAAATGAAAAGTTTCCACAGGCAGCCAAAAGAGCCAGAGGAAGCCCCCACTCTCACTGTTAAGAGTCTCACATGAATATCAAAGTACTCAACCATAGCATACATACAGAGAATCTGTCAGAACCATACAGTCTCCCTGATCTCTGAGTCCCCATAAAACCTGGTTAGTTGATTCTGTGGACCATGTTTTCATACAGTGAACTCTCTGGATCCTCTGGTCTTTCCTCTCCATCCTCTACAGGACTACCAGAACTCTCCCTAATGCTTTGGGACTCTGTATCTGCTAAATTAGTTGCTGAATTAAGATTCTCTGGTCTGTTTGATTTTCTGTGAATTGCAAGAATGGAACAGGTGTTATGCATAAGCACAAGATGGTAAATAGGATTCCCTCTAAAAGTTCACTTAGAGGAAAATCAACTTTCTGTCACCAGAACTAACTAGAGTTGGGCCAGGCCATCCCACATCCCTTGGCTTCTAGACGTTTTCCTGGAAATGTGTGAATACATCATCAGTGAAATTATGATTTCTAAAAGTTCTAATTTATTTCAATTGTTTGGATCCAATATATTTGCAACCTGATACAAGTGGGGGG
>NW_026068469.1:54218-55896 GCF_014885135.2 Alexandromys fortis | reverse complement strand
GTTTTCCTGGAAATGTGTGAATACATCATCAGTGAAATTATGATTTCTAAAAGTTCTAATTTATTTCAATTGTTTGGATCCAATATATTTGCAACCTGATACAAGTGGGGGGTTTTCATGATATAAAAAGAACCACAGAAACATTGGATATGTGCCACACATAGTGCAACATGTGGGAGGATACAAAAGGTGGCAGCCTCTGTGCACTTCCCAGCTTGTCTTGACTCCTCAGCAATGAACACTTCCCTGTCTATCCACAAGAGAAAGGTAATGTGTCTCTTTCATAAAGCTCAGGCTCAGTTGGGAGAGCATGTGATAAAGTCATTATACTGGGCCATAATTAGTAATAAGATATTATACAAACAATATATTATTTAATATAATAACTTTATAATTATTTATACACAGTGGGTCTAATGTCCATATCTTCTTTTTTTTCAATACCTCTTTCTTCTGAATGTGATATTCAAAAGGTTCAGTGCTTTAAGAATTGGGTTTATCTCCATCAGAATGCAATGATTCTGGTCTGTCTGCCTTCTGCTCTATCAGTTGAAATCTCACTACATGATTTCTGTGTACCTCATCAAGAGACTAAGCAGCATTTAAAAATAATTTGCTAAATATGAATTTTCAGAAATGTACATATTATCTCTGGTGTTATTCTGTGCTATATCTTCTCCATACTCCCTTTTCTCCCGATTCGCATTAGTCCCTTTTCTACAAAAATGTGATGTTTGAATCTAGTGACAGCTTTATAGCAGTTCTCTTCACACTCACAGGTGCTTTTCAGGAATATTGAAAATGGGAGCTCTCAACTGGTAAATGAGATAAAATTAAATGGTGCTGTTATTAAGATATTGGCCCCAGGCACATCCTAGTTTGCACTTTCTTCTTTAGCTGGGAATCAGAGAACTAGACTGTACCCTTTTGTTATATAACTCGCCCAGTCATTAGAAAGAGGTCCCATTTTTCTCAGGAGGACTCTGATTCACCAGGGAGACCATAGTATTTATCCCTTTTGTTGGGAATGAAATTCCCCCTGTAACACCCCACCATGCTATTTCCTTTGGTTTCTCTATCCACAGCATTAATAACTGATATAATAAATACCTTATTTCTCAGTTATTCATCTTAATGTACTCTTAAACCATAATGCCACATCCAAAACCTAAAAGTTTGTTCATATAGAAAGTTTCATTTCTAATTTGTGTCATATGCACACAGTGATTATACATATCTATATAAAATGATAAACACATATGAGAGTAATAATGCAATAGTTGTCATTCTGGCATTCATTAATTCCAGTAATATACTTATCTTCAGTTGAATTCGGTTTTCTGCAATCACAATAGCTTCCTTTCTTTTATTGTTAAAAACCATTTCTTTATTTGGATAGAAAGAAAAGAGAAATTTTAAAATTTCTGGGATAATAGTTATGGCTGGCAGTGGCAATGTGGTTTATTCATGCATGTACTGGCATTTTGGGATCATATTCCCTTTGGATATATACCTTGTTCAGGCTAGATATAGTAGGGATGGGTTTGGACCTTCCACAAAATAATGTGCCTTACCTGTTCTTAGGATAAGATAGGAGTGGGGTGGAAGGGCATGTGGAGAGAATGAGAGGAGAGGAGGGAGCAAGAATTTGCATTGGTATTTTTTAATCTAATTAAAA
>NW_026068469.1:50241-52584 GCF_014885135.2 Alexandromys fortis | reverse complement strand
AGGGAAAGGGGAGGCGGAGGTGGGGGAGAGACAGAAATCTTTAATAAATTAAAAAAAAAGCAATACATATGCAGAAGGACTTCCCACACCATGTGTGTGTGTCTGTACAGTGTAAACTCTAGGACAATCCAGAGGAAAGGTATTGATGGGAATGAGAAAACAAGAGTAGGATGGAGGAAAGGACTTCAATGGAAGGCTGTCAATAAAGGCATTAGTTGGCTTTTAAGAAGCAGCTTTTGTTCCTCTAAGCCATCCCTTTCCAACTGTAAACACTTCATCATTTTAAACCAATCTAATTTACCAATTTTACGTTCATTTATGTCAACCATAAAAACTATTCAGGCATTTGCTTAATGGGCCAAAAGTGAAGAAAGAGGAGGAACTGAAACGGAAACTAGGCCTCTAGGCAGATTTTTCATTTTTATATGAAAAAAGTTATATGTATTTGTTAGTGCTTACATTGCTGTGAAGAGACACCATGACTACAGCTATACTTATAAATGAAAACCTTTAACTAGACTGTTTTATAATTCAGAGTTTTAGTCATCATGGGACATGGCAGTTTGCAGACAGACATGGTGATGAAGATGGCACTAAGAGTTTCGTTCCCCTGTGAGGTCCATTCAGTGTTCTCATTATACAAGACATTTTTGTGTTTCTTAATGGTTCAATTTTCATAGACAATTGCCCCATTCCTTCATTCACCAAGACCATATGCATTTTCCACTGTGTTAAAGTCGCTTGATGGCCATGTAGGTAGTGTCTGTTTTAAAGTGGTTACTAGCATCACCTCCCCAAATCAGTGCTTTTCATTACTACTCCCTATTACTGTCTTGCATTTCACGTACATGGTGAGTTCTGCATGTGTTCTAGTATGCTGTTATATCAGTTATAGTCTCTAGCTTCTGCAAGTGACCCTAGAGAAATTTTAATTTCATTTCCTTGGCAAAATAAAGAAAGGACCAAGGCTTCACCTTGAGATTTGTGAAATAATGGTCTGTTGCTTTTATAATTACTTTCAACACCTCTCCATTCTTATAGGGCATGGCTTATCCTCTGCTGTCACATCCCTCCACTGCATAGCCCAGAGAGTTTGCCAGTCCTTCCAATGCCACTGTGGAATTCTGAAGTCACACTTTCTGATTTCAAGACAGTGACTAAAATTCCCTTCCATACAGTCCCCTCTCAGGTATTTCTCTGCTGGTCTCCTTGCCTTACACTTCCTATGTATAGTTTATATGTGAGATGCTGACTTTGGGGCAACTTATATAATGATTGTGGATCATGCCATCTGTCACTGATAGATTTTTGTGCACAGTTGCAATTCTCCTACCTCAATTTTTGTCCTTGTTGTTTAGCTATATTTTGACATGCTTTCAGTAATATATCTCATTTCAGATTATCTTCCTCTGATTAATGCTAGACACATGTGTCTTTGCATATATTTGTTGGTTATTCCCAGATTCTCTGCTCAAATTTGCTGGTTTGCACACCTGCTACTTTTTCCTATTAAATTATATTTATCTTTTGATTGCTATATAAGCACTTTAACAACTTAAGAGGGATATTGGGAATATTTCCCTTTCTCTGTAGCTTGCATTTTGATTTTGCTTATAACGAATACAGAACAGGTCTCTCTTTAAAGGGTAGAAGACATAGTTTGTTCTTAGGTCAAACACAAGTGACCAGGACTTGGAATCATATGTGGATATAGTTCCCTCCAAATTCCATCCATTTTCCAGTGTGGAAATGGTTTCATGAAATATTTATATTTGTGAAACAAATAAATGAAAGCCATATAATAGGGCACCTTTCAAACACATTGATATCACACCAGGTATCAGGGGTGTTACAACTAAGCAAGGAAATGCTGTCTGCTTACATTCTACAGTTTATGTTAGTAGAAGCTAATGGTCATAGAATCTTAAAAGAGTTTTGCTGATAGTCACAGTGAAGTTATGTCAGACACATAGGCAGGAATAAGTGGCTAGTCAAGGGGATAAGGTCAGTCTAAGATAATTTGTCTTAGATCTGTAACATTCCTACTCTGGATAATCATGAAGTACTAATAATCAGACACTGGTAATCTTTTATAAAGATATGACCTTTTATCTTTCTGGTAAGTAGTTCATGATTTTGTATCATTTATCAGGTGGAATTTTTTTCATATTTTTCTAATAAGAAGTTCTATATTGCTATAATGGTGAGTATTAGTTGCTTGCTTTATTTTTGTGACAAAATACCTGACCAAAACCTGATGTGGGAGTGATTTCTTATTAATAAAGAAAGTGCCTAGGCCCATTTGATAGGCCAACCCTTAGGTAGGCAGAGAAAACAGAACAG
>NW_026068469.1:40145-43222 GCF_014885135.2 Alexandromys fortis | reverse complement strand
ATCTTTCTGGTAAGTAGTTCATGATTTTGTATCATTTATCAGGTGGAATTTTTTTCATATTTTTCTAATAAGAAGTTCTATATTGCTATAATGGTGAGTATTAGTTGCTTGCTTTATTTTTGTGACAAAATACCTGACCAAAACCTGATGTGGGAGTGATTTCTTATTAATAAAGAAAGTGCCTAGGCCCATTTGATAGGCCAACCCTTAGGTAGGCAGAGAAAACAGAACAGAATGCTGGGAGAAAGAAGCTGAGTCAGGAGTCGCCATGATTCTCCCACTCCAGACAGACGCAGGTTAAGATCTTCTCTGGTAAGCCTCCTCGTGGGCTACAGAGATTATTAGAAATGGGTTAGATTAATATGTAATAGCTAGCCAGTAAGAGGCTACAGATAATGGGCCAGGCAGTGTTTAAAAGAATAAAGTTTCTGTGTAATTATTTTGGGCATAAGCTAGCCATGCGGGCGGCACGGTGGCAGGGATGCAGCCCTGCTGCTCCTATTACTACTACAGAGTGGTGCCCAGACATGATGGGCTAAATCCACTTAAAAACATGAGAAGGCTTAAAAATAAGGGAGAGAGAGTTTAACTCAGATTTTTGCTGTTTGTTGGTGGCGTGCTGTAGAGAGATTTCCTGATTCGGCAACAGCAGCAGAAAAAAAAGTTGCATCACTTTAAAGTGCGGCTTCCTGGGACTGTGCCACCAGTGCAAACTCTGGCTTTAAAGCATTTCAATGGCTTTTATGGGACTGGATGTTTTTGTTCCCACTTGGGATCGGAAGTAGAGTGCTCTGAGACTGGGCCAATGGCTCAGCGCTCCCCGCCTGCACCTGGGCAGAAGGCAGAATCAGGCTTAGGCAAGCGGAAGAGCATGGCGGATTCCTGCCACCATACAAACTGTTTTCAGACTGTGCAGTGCTCTGCGTGTCAGATTTAGCTGTAACTTGGATGAAAAGAGTTTCTGTGCACACTCAGTCTCAGAATTAAACTTCTGATTTCAGCTCCAATGTGGACTGCTGTGTGCCTGGAACTGTGAATGATTCAGGGGCACCAAATGGCTCTGAGGCAGTAGTGGCTGCTCCATGCTAAACTGTGCTGACCTCAGGCAGGAACTACAATAATTGCAATAATACTAGTGCAGTTAAGGTTTAGACTGGGCAGGACACAGGCAGTACCGTATTACCTGTACATGGTGCAACTTAAGTTTTTAAGAACTGCTTAACATTTTAAGAAGTGCTCCTGGATAGTAAAAAAAAAAATTACAGATTCACAATAAAACAGATTCAGACACTGTTGGATGAATGTACGTAGGCTTGGGAGAGAGAAGAAAAAGAATATAAAGAATAAAGTTAATGTCTTTAAAAAAAGGGTAAAGTCTTTAAAGAAAAAGAGTACAGATAGTTAAGAGATTAAAAGAAATAAAGAAAATAAGCCACGAAAAATGGAAAATTCACAGAGAGTCTGGATTATGTACATTGTGTTTTCGTTAAAATTTTTGACTGTGAAGGAGCTAAGTACAGAGAGACATTTTATTATATGGGCTACTAAGCTGAACCTGCACATATGTTCTAAAGGTATCTTGACTTAAGAATTTGGATCTAAGGTTATGATGCTTTGGAAAAGTCCTTCTTTTGTGTTCACAGAGGATGAGACCCTGTGGATTTCTTCTATTCCAATTTGTTATGATAGACCACACCCTCTTGAAAGGTTACTGTGAACACCCTCAAAAAATTACTTCATTCAACTGCCAACTGAGACGAACCTGGCACACAGGTTACACCCTAAACGATCTGACTAACAGCGCCCCCAATCAGCAGGAAGCAGTTTGGAGAGAAAAAACTACGCCCATGTTCCCAAATACTGTTTATAAATGTTCTTTTACATTTAAAGGGGGATATGATATAGATATAAAAAATTTGCATTAGTATAGATTTTGCTTTATTGATAGAGATTTAAGGTCAATTTTATTATATGTATATATATTTCTGATCTTTATTAAGGTATTGTGATTGTGTAGTTCACTTAAAATGTAATGTATATAGGTTATTAATGGATAATCAATAATAGTCAAGCTTGTCATCATGTTAGTTAAGATTTTCTAGATGTGCATAGATATATTTTAGATAGGAATTCTTCATATTTTTCAAAGATTATAGACTATGGCATTTTAACTCATTTAATAACTGAGGACTTTTCATGACAATGAGACACTCTGCTCCTGGCAGCACCAATCTACTTCAAGAGGAAGATGGACATCGAAGAGGATCCTTATGGAGTTTGATAGCCATTTGGGCAAGAAACTGCTCTTGCCTGGACTATTGCATAAACTGGACACGGAGAACCCACAGAGAGAGGACTGCTGAACTTGCCTAAAGGTGAGATGATCTTTCGAGGTTCCTAATTCATGAAAGAGTCTGCAAGACATTCTTCAGGACAAGCAGATAGTGACTGCCTTTGAAATTTCCTGCTTCATGGAAATGTCTGCTGGATACCTGTAGGC
Organism: Alexandromys fortis; assembly: GCF_014885135.2. Lineage (NCBI taxonomy): Eukaryota > Metazoa > Chordata > Mammalia > Rodentia > Cricetidae > Alexandromys > Alexandromys fortis. The sequence goes on along the minus strand of NW_026068469.1, from coordinate 40,722 downwards.
CAAAGATGGATGCCCCAACGGTACAAAAGAACTCTGGGTGACTGTCCAGGCAGCGAGATGTCTCTGTCATTTCTAGAGTTTTCTTATTTCTTGTTTATTTAGGTAGTATTATATTCTTCTGGAGTCTTTGATGGAGTTGAAGAATAAATAGATAGTTACAGTTTTCCTTAGTTATGATAAAGATTATTGTAATTTTTACTTGATAACTGTTTTGTTATATGTAATTTTACTATGTTAAAGTTAAAGCTTTTCTTTTTTATTTAAACAGAAAAAGGGGAAATGATGTGGGAGTGATTTCTTATTAATAAAGAAACTGCCTAGGCCCATTTGATAGGCCAACCCTTAGGTAGGTAGAGAAAACAGAACAGGATGCTGAGAGAAAGAAGCTGAGTAAGGAGTCACCATGACTCTCCCACTCCAGACAGACGCAGGTTAAGATCTTCTCTGGTAAGCCACCTCATCGGCTACACAGATTATTAGAAATGGGTTAGATTAATATGTAAGAGCTAGCCAGTAAGAGGCTACAGATAACGGGCCAGGCAGTGTTTAAAAGAATACAGTTTCCGTGTAATTATTT
>NW_026068469.1:35048-39172 GCF_014885135.2 Alexandromys fortis | reverse complement strand
ACACACACACACACACACACACACACACACACACACACAAAGTAGTAACTGTGTTTTAGCTGGTTCTCTTCTTTTGTTTACTTTGACAATTAGAACAGATCTTAGCTCAGTTGACCTAATCTAGAAAACTCTGTCACTGTTATACCCAGAGATTAGCCTCCAAGATGATTCTAGTTCCTGTCAACTGCTCTCATCATAACCATATCAAATTTATCAAATATTTTATATAAACCTTTGAGATTCCTCAAATTGATAAGACATATTTACTTTTATTCAAAACTCATAGTTTCTACTTTAAGTATTTGTTTTGCCAATTGTTACTATACTAGCAGTAGAAAGATAAAAGCTTTCTATCTTATGATATCAAATTTTTCTCTGGTTCAATGTAAGCTCTAAGTTCTGTTCATACATAATTCACTTACAAAATTCAAATGAAACTGTTCCCAATTTTTTTTAAAGATAGACATGTTCACATTGTATTATAGTATAAATGCTACTTCACCATTCCTTTCTCCCACTTTGAAACCCCTTTTGTCCACATTAACAGTGTAGTATGTCCTAAAATTTTCCTGGTTCATTGCTTTACATAAAAATACATGGAATGGAGCAATTTGTATTCATCTGCTATTTGTTTATTACTATGTTTTCTGTTATTAAATTGTTGATATAATTATGTTTAAAAAGAAAGGGGGAAAGAGGATAATAGGCAGTGTTAAGTGTGGATATGCATGGGAGGAAAGGTCTAAAGAGGGATTGGGGAAGGGAAAATCATCATTGAGAAAGTTGTAAAAAATTCATAAAATTAGCTAGTATTTAATAATTTTCATACATATTCTCCCTAATATAAAAATAGTTTGAGTAGAGTTGATCTACATCTGGCATTATGCTCATCCCAGAAACAATAAGTTGCCAAATAAAAATATCTAAGCCAGATTTGGGATACTTACCTTCAAGAAGTTGATGAAACACATATTGAACATCCCTAAAACAGTGAGGATGATTTTCACTATTCTTGGTTACTGTAGTCATTTGAATGAGAATGTACCCCAGAAGTTCAAGTGTTTGAACACTTGGTCCTGAGTTTCTTCCATTGTACATATTGGAGGTTTGGGCTTATTGGAAGAAATATGTTACTGTAGCAAGTATGTTTTTATATTTCAAAGCAATGTATCAATTTTTCTTCTTTATTTCCTTCATGAAATTCAAAAATTGATCTCTCATGTGCTGCTCCAGCCACCATTCCTTATCCCCACCAACATGGATTCTAATCTTAAAATATAAGTCAAAATAAAGCTTTTTATAAATTGTTTGTTGATATGATGATTGTCACAAATATTATATGCAAACTAAGATAGTTTCCAACCAGAATTTTATGGTGAGATGCTATTTCAGTAGACACTAGTCACATTTTTAAAAGAATATGAAGAAATCATGTCAGTTTTGACCATGAAAAAGATAGATCCTCATTGTTATTTCTTACTGTACTAAATGATGTTATATAAATTGCTGAGGGAAAAATTTGAATAGCCTTACAAAACTGTGAAACCCGTGATCTTCAGTAATGAAATGCATGCAATAATGGATGGTAGGACAAACGGTGACACATGTTATGTGTTATCGAACAGCTTTTTAAAATTGGCATAAAACTGTCCTATGTGGATAAACACATGCCTGATACCGGAAATCTGCATAAGAGCTAAATATTTCAGAACTCACAAATCCTTAACAGACAACCAACAATTATCATTTGACTAAACGTTCTTAGCTTCAATACTTGTCCAAATTTTATCTCAATATATTTAGATTAGTGCAGTTTCAAACCCTATTAGATGTGGAGACACAGAATTGGCTTGAATGCAGGCTCCTCCAGGGACAGATGAGACAATGTTGGGAAACAGTTGCTTGGCAAACCATGCATAGATGAAAGCAAACTGTCTCTGCTCATTTCTCAAACGTTCTGTCAGAGTCTGTATGCTGATTATGAAAGTGGTCTTTGAGCTCAGTTCTTCATGCTTTACCAGTTACAAAGGAGTGCTTTGCTCTTGTATACATTTTGCCTTGTTTCTATGTACTTCTTTTCATTTATATTACTGTTATTAATTGAGGTATTGTTTCTTGCAAGGTGAGGCAAGAATTTCTCATGATCATGTACATGAGTAAAGGGGGGATTCAGAGTTGATGCAATGCTTTTTAGTCTGTATAAAAAGCCATACAAAATAGAGCTTGTTATGCAGTTGTTCATACTCTGCCTCCCCTGTGTTGTCCTGAGTTGCATGAGACCCTTACCCAGGGACCCCAATGTACTAAATGTTGACAATTGGTGCCCATCCAGGGACCCTGAATTGGAAAAGTTAGGCAAGGGTCTGAAAACATTAACCAAATAAGTAATCTTTATTACAGGGTAATGGGACAGGCTAAATCTTCTCCGCATCTTGCCATGCTAAAACATTTACTAAAAACTCATAGTGTTTATGTTTCTTTTTCTGATAGAAATGTGTGCCAAAGCAATTAAGGAATATAATATCTGTTTCCAGAAGAAGGCACCTTAGATATAGATATTTGGCAAAGAATTAAAACTAATGTTGAAAAAGCTGTGAAACAGGGTGAGGAAATACCTGTTCATTTGTGGTCTATATGGTCTATGATTTTTACTGTTTTCAAAGCCATGATAGAAGAGCAGTTAATGACAGATCTGGAAAAGGAGGCTACTCTGTCCATAAAAAATTTGGATGTGGATCAAAAGACAAATGATCAAGAAAACTTTAATCAAGAAAACTAGCTTGGATTTGCAATCCATTTTGGAGAAACTTAATGGGCTAAAAAGCAAATAAAAAAACTAGCCGCTGAGTAAAAACAGAAGGTAGTGCCAACTGCACCAGTTATGACTGTGTCTAAAAAAATCTAAAATCTATTGGATTTGGCTTCTTTGTCAAGGGGATCAGGAGTTACATAGCCCTCGATCTCTTTCTAAAATTGCTCAGGTAGAATTAAAATTAGTTGAAGAGCATATTAAAATGATTTTTTGAGTAGAGTACTACCTAACATTCCTATTAAATTATTATTATTGGATACTTTTCAATATCCTACACGTATTTTAGCTCAAGATATTTTCTCCTTGAATGGGTTTACACAAAGCATACCTTTTCTAAAACAATAACAACATATGAAGAAATATTAGCCTATATAATTCAACAAGGGAGACAGGTCTAGATTCTTCTGCTATAATTTTTCCTTTACCAAAAGAAAAGGTTAAATACATGCTTCAGCTTTCAGATGCTTTGTAAATTTCTTTAGTTTCTTTTACTGTAAACTTTGAATATCATTTCCCCAAAAGCAAATTGTGGGACTATCTATAGAAACAAAAACTTGTAATTAATGATGTTGTAGCTTTTAAACCTTTATTTGTAGAATTAACTATTTTTACTGATGGTTCCAAAACTAAACGTGTTTATTGGACATAATTTATGTACTGGGTAGAATTTAAAGATTATTCTTCAATACAACAAAATGAATTGCATGTTGTTATAAAGTCCTTCAAGATTTCTCTAAAGAATTAAATGTTGTAGCTAATGCAGCTTATGTTATAGGAGTTGTACATAATATTTTTAATGCTGCGCTTCATTCCACTAAGCATTCTTTGTTAATTTTGTTTAAACTATTACAAACTATTATTCAGAAAAGAAATTCTTGCATTTTTATTACCCATGTACGATCACATACAAATTTGCCTGGATATCTTACATTTGGAAATACTCAAGTGGATAAATTAGTAGCTTTTTCCTCTGTTAAGAAGAACATGAATATTTACATACTAATGCTAATCATCTACATGTCCAATATAAAATTCCATTTTGACAACTAAACAAATTATTATAAATTGTCCATTTGTCATCTGTTACATATATGTTCTATTCCTCAGGGGATTAGTCCTCGAGGATCTCAATCAAATGAAATTTGGCAAATGGATGTTACCCATATTCCAAAATTTGGACGTTTATCTTTCCTCCACGTGACCATTGATACTTTGTTATCATTTATATGGGCCACCCCTTTGGTTGGAGAATGCACAAATCATGTTATACAGCATTTATTAGAAGTTTTTTTTTTTTTTTTTTTTTTTTTTT
>NW_026068469.1:21544-31604 GCF_014885135.2 Alexandromys fortis | reverse complement strand
GGGGGGAGGGGGAGAAGGGTGGGAGGAGGGGGAGGGAAATGGGAGGCTGGGAGGAGGCAAAAACTTATTTTTCCTTTTCTCAATAAAAGAAATTAAAAAACAAACAATAAACAAAAACAACAACAACAACAATATACGTGCCATTGTCCTTGGCTTCTCTGTCTCTATCTCCATCCATCGCTTGATGAAGGTTCTATTTTTACTTTCTATCTGTGTTTCCTACTTATTGTGTTCCTGACTAATTCATATTCTACAAATGTTTAGCATAAAACACCTATGTAGAGAAAGCACTGAGACTCTAAAAATCACCTGGACAATCCACTTTGCTACTTGTCAGAGCTGACACAAGTGCACAGGTTCTCTTCTCTGAATCCTCTACACTTCACAAGCTCATTTCCTAAAAAGAATTCCGGCAATCTCACATGCCAGTAGCCATCCTCTGTGTTGGACAGATCCCAGCAGAGGATGTATGGAGTTGGCAGTGGAATGAGTAAGCAAGGCCATAATGATCAGGTGAATCTTGCAGTCTGATTGACTCATAGCCAGAGTACTTCTTTATTTACAAAATATTTAGTAATTAGGTATACATTCATGTTGTTCCAAAACATAGATGATATCAGTTTTGGTTTTGTGCAGGTATTTCATTTCATTTTGCTTATCTTTTAGTCATTATTAGTAATTTATGACAGGTTAGAGTTATTATTTTCAATCATTTTCCCTAAACTTTTGACATCTCTGAAAAACAGAGTTATCATTTTCTCTCATTAATCCCATAGCCCACATTTTTAAGAATCTAGAGGCATATGCCAAGTTGTTCTCAGGATGGTTATTTCTTTGAACTCAAGGACATTTGACCAAAACAATCTTCAAGACATCTCGAGCATATTGCCATGTCCCAAGCAGTGTATTATTAACTCTTAATCATCAGAGTTCCCAAGAAATATCCTCAGGACCAATCTGCAGCAGTTATTATACAAATTTGGCAAAACATAATGTTTGTATTTTATATCTGTGTAGAATACTTTTATCATCTTTTCATATTATTCTTTGTGCATCAATATAAGTCTCTGTGTAGAACAGAGGTAGTTTCAGCTAGTCTAACTTTATGGCTGTATATGTCCACATATTTGCCTAAGAGTATAGTGGGAAGAGGTTTGTAATCTGAACTATGGCCAGCTCCTCTAGCCCACTGAATCTTATTGACCTTTGTAAGTTTACATTGTTTGGGTTATCTTGTTTCTGAGTAAGTACAGGGACAGATGTTTTAAAAATGTCTCATAGCCTTATAAGGAGACCTATGGCTTATATATGTGTTTCACAACCTCCAAAGAATAAAGAAGGCCTTCAAGTAAATAAGAATATCTCCATAAAATAGGGGAGCAGTCAGTTAAGGACTATCTTGGGTAAGCTTGGAAAAGCATTCCTGGGAGAAGGCACAAATTATTTATAAGATGTTTTTCATCAATCCAGTATCTTCAAAGTGTACAAATATTAATAGTCTCCCAAGTATGCGACAGGTAGACATGAAAATCAAAGGTGGTTTGTCAGTCATCATGTGTCCTGCTTTTAAAATTCTTCTAAATTTTGCTTCATAAATTATTTGTCTCAGGTCCTATTTCTCATGCTCATTGGTACCACTTAAGTAATATTTTCTATAAAAGACTCAAATTTTATGATACTAATTCCACCAGGAAATCACCATATGTTTTGTTCTTAATAAGGGTCAGCCCAAGTCATCTGAGTGCTGTAGCTATTGCCAAGCTGCAGCTCCAGGACACTTAACCACCATTATCTCCAAATTTTCTTTTAAATTGTGAAGCATGTAACTCAGTTGTCAAGGCCCATACACCTTTGTCTAGTTGTCTGACAATGACTGGGAATGAGAAAATAAAAAGCAAAATTATAAAAATGCTGACACCCAAGTTAATAAAATAACCCCATGAGTTTGATGTATCCCACATAGAAGTATAAAACTGGCAAGAAAGGGTCGGTGATCCGAGTAACAGTAGTCTGAGCTATATCAGCTATTTATTGGCAATGGGAGGCCATGTCCATAAACAAAGTAGAATTATTACAGTTATCCTGTAAATGTGACTGAACTTTACCGCAATCAAGTTCTGTATCCTTATATGGAAGAGGAGTCACACAAATCTATTTAAAGGTAGAATGACCTTTAAATAAAGCTAAGTCTAATCCTAATATTCCTTAACTGATTTTCTATAAAAGAACAGCTTTCTCTAAAGCATTGATACAATCCTGAAGGCCCCTAACTTCCAGACATTTAACAATTCTTTGATAATGTAACTTGAGAGCTTATTATCATGCTCTTTTGTATGAACTTGTTGTTCTAAGGCAATTGTACATGCAGCAACAATTCCTATATTAGTGATAAGTATGGTAATGTCCAAACTAAAGCAACTGTAAATCATTTAGGCCTACTAAGAACATTAGTAACTCCTTTTATATCATATGTTAAACTGGTACTTCAGGCATACGTACCAGGTAAGGAAATTAAAGTTCTAGCCTTTTTGTTGAAAATTAATGAATAATAAGGGACAATGTAATTATCTTCCTACTTCGTATTGACATTAGGACATTGTACTTGGAGACCCAAAAGCTACAATACTGGTCAAATTCTAAAAGAAAAGTCTGTGTGTCTCATTGTCCATGTTCTGTAGGAGCATCTGATGCTAGGGATATATAGTCTATGAGGCTGGACTAGGAAGTAGATTCTGGTTAAACAGCTAGAGTTGAAGCTGGATTTGCAGGAGTTTTCAGTAGTTGATTTGAATCCTATAGGAACAGATAAACTAGGTATAGAAGAGGAGGTAAATACTTTAGAAAAAAATTATGGTGTGATGATAATGGCACTGGGATTTGTCCCTACTGCATATACTAGCTTTTTGGGAACCTAATCTCTTTGGATGCATACCTTCCTAACACTGGATGTAGTGGGGAAGGCCTTGGACTTCCCCCACAGGGCATGATACTTTGCACTCTCTTAGGACTGGAGGAGGGTAGAAGGGAGTGTGTGGGGGGGAGCAGGAGGGAAGTGGGAGGAGTGGGGGAAGTGGAAATTTTGATTGGTAGTATTTATAAATTAATAAAAAGAAAATAAAAAATAAAAAATAGAAAGAAAAAAAATATGGTGTGCTCATGTCCCTGGTAGATGAGAAAGAGGTACTCCTTTAGGGAAATGTGCTGGAGGGAAAAGAAACCACAGATTGATGTTACTCTTTTTAAGTTTATCTTGACTTGTGAGTGTTGGTGAATGTAAGTCAATCATTTGAAACCTATCAGAACCTTCATAAAAAGACAAAAAAAAATTATACTATTTTTGCTATTGATAGTTATTAAAACAGTGTTTTTGTCACAGTCAGATTGGTAGTTAATTAGGATTTTAATAATTACTGTCAAAATAAGACTCTTCAGAGTCAGAGAAAAAATCTGAAACATGCTACTTTTTTATATACCTCAAATCACTTTTTTAAAAAACTTTACTTAATCCTTCTCATCCTCAAATCTTTGTAACTTACTTTTATCTTTCCTAACAATTTGCATTTACATATCCTAAGTAATTTTCTTGGTTTTTATTTATTTTTATTGATTTATAAATAAGACCAATCAAAATTTCCACTTCCTCCCCTCTTACCATTTCCCTCCAGCACCACAACTCACACTTCCCCCTCCCCTTCCAGACCAAAGAGAGGGCAGGGTTCCCTGCCCTGTGGGAAGTCCAAGGCCTTCCCCACTTCATCCAGGCTTAGGAAGGTATGCATCCAAATAGACTAGAATCCCCAAAAGCCAGTACATGCAGTAGAGACAAATCCCAGTGCCATTATCATTGGCTTCTCAGTCTGTCCCAATTGTCAGCCACATTCAGAGGATCCAGTTTGATCCCGTGTTTGTTCAGTCCCAATCCAGCTGGCTTTGGTAACCTCCCATTAGATCAGGCACACTATCTTAGTGGGTGGACCAACCCCTCGTGGTCCTGACTTCCTTGCTCAAATTCTCCCTTCTTCTGTTTTTCAACTGGACCTTGGGAGCTGAGTCCAGTACTCCGAAGTGGGTCTCTGTCTCTATCTTCATCTGTCACCAGACAAATGTTCTATGGTGATATTCAAGATAGTCATCAGTCTGACTATGGGACAAGGCCAGTTCAGGCACCCTCTCCTCCACTGGCCATGGTCCTAGCTGGGGACATCCCCATGGACACCTGGGAACTCCTCTAGAGCTAAGACTCTTGCCAACCCCAAAATGGCTCCTTTAATTAAAATATACATTTCCCTGCCCCCATATCTATCCTACATCCATCTCAACCATCCCACTCCCCCAAGCTCTCCCAACCCTTCCCTTCTCCCTTATTCTCCCCCTCTTCACTTCTCCCACCCCACCCCCATGCTCCCAACTTTTGCCTAGTCAAAAGATACTTAAGGACATGTTCAATTTCCTTAGCTATCAGGGAAATGCAAATCAAAACAACTTTGAGATACCATGTTAAACCTGTCAAAATGGTTAAAATCAAAAACACCAATGATATCTTATGCTGGAGAGGATGTGGAGTAAGGCGAATACTCATTCATTGCTGTTAGGAATGCAAACTTGTGTAACCTCTTTGGAAATCAGTGCGTCAGTCTCAGAATATTGGCAGTCAACCTACCTCAGGATTAAGCAATACCACTTTTGGGAATATACCAAAGAGATGCCCAATCATACTACAAACGCATTTGTTCAGCTATGTTCATAGCAGCACTATTTGTAATAGCCAGAACCTGGAAACAACCTAGATGTCCCTCAATGGAAGAATAGAAAAGAAAGTGTGGCATATATACACATTAGAGTACTACTCAGCAGTAAAAAATAATGACATCTTGAATTCTGCATGCCAATAGATGGAAATAGAAAACACTATCCTGAGTGAGATAACCCAGACCCAAAAATATGAATATGGTATGTACTCACTCATTAGTGGATTCTAGCCATAAACAAAGGTCATTGAGCCTATAGTTTGTGATCCTAGAAAAGCTAAGTAATAAGGTGAACCCGAAGAAAAACATATATAGATCTTCCAGGAAATTGGAATTTTCTTGTTTTTAAAACATTTTGTTTTATCTTATTGATTATATATCCCCATACTTTAAATCTATACGTCTTAGATCTCATAAAATTTCACCCATATTTAAACCTTCATGGCTAACTTAAGCTTTTATATTTTCTGATCTTAATATATTGTTATAACTTTATACATAACTTAAAATTTTAGAGCTTGTATCATTCATTTTCTTTACCTACATAATATAACATGTTGTCCTCAGACCTTATATAAATTTATGCATATAAATCTTATATCACCTTTTTATATATTAATATATTTTTATCATTATAATTTAAGCTTTAAGTTTTATACCTTTTTATCCAACTATTTATCAGGAGACATAGGCAGTTGATTAATGAAGTAATCATTATATGGTGAGTTCCTTTAAATAAAGAATAGCGAAAAAATTATTTAAAACCTGTTGGCGAGTTTATTTCTCATTTGGAATCCAGTATCAAAGAAAATTGTTTCTAGACCTGACATTAGCCATAGGAAGTGAGGCTAGTGACCTGATTTTTACTTATTAAGAAAACTGAGAAGGCAGCTGAAGCCTTCATTACATTTAAAGTTACTCTCATACATGGACAGAACATGTGCACACATCAAGACACACCAGAAATCACTATCTCTCCACATTATCCTTCTTCATCTTTGTTTCTCTCTTTACCATGGATCCAGAACATAATAGGTCCAGGAGCTGAGCAAGGTATCTCATTATGAGAACTTGATTTGAAGAGTCCTTAGTAATCAAGACAGAAAATGGAGCTAGATTTGGTCATAGACCTGCAAAGAAAGGTCCTACCTAGAGACAAACTTGCAGATCATGTGGTTAGTAAAGTATAAAAAGAACCAAGATATAGAGAAGTCTGATTTAATAATGAAGTTACAAAAGGTGTCTCCTACTTTTTGCAGAAAAATGCATATAAACTCTACTGCTTATAGCAGCTGGCAGATGAGCTATGAGAGATTGGATTGTGTCCTATTGATGTGGGATTTCCAAATGGTATGCTGTGAATAACATTGGTTAATAAAGGACTGTTTTGAGCCTATGGCAGAGCAGGGCAGAAAGAGCTACATTGGGGAAATTAAAGTGAATCCTGGGAGAAGGAATGCAGAGTTAAGGGAGAAGTCATGGAGCTACTGCAGGAGACAGACATGCTGAAATTTTGCTAGTAGGCCACGACCACATGGTGATTCACAGATTAATGGGGAATGGGTTAGATTAAGATGTAAGAGTTAGACAATAAGAAGCTAGAGCTAATGGGCCAAGCAGTGATTTAAATAATATAATCTCTGTGTGATTATTTTGGGAGTCTGAGCAGCAGGGAAATGAGCAAGCAGCCTTCCTTCAACAACAAGGCTCCCCTGAAAAATATCATTCATTTTCTTTCATTTTTCTATAGATTCTTCCTTGAATTTTTTTTTGCTGTGTGAATTCAAATAGACATCATAACCCAAATTTCTTCAAGATACTAAACAGTATCTTTACTAAATCAGAATTTATGTTGTTGAGTGTTTGCTTCTAGGGGCCAAGGAAGCAGAGGAAACTTCATAGTTTTTATTCACTGCACTGCCAAGCCTGCTTCTTCTGAATAATGATCTCAGGAGGGAGAGGCGCCAGGAGGAGCAGCTAAGTCAGTCTAGGCTTACACTTCTGCTTTACTCTGTGATTTGTGTTATGATTTGTTCTACTGTGGGTGGGTAAGTTAAATCCTGTTTACAGTAATAAGTTGCAATGTCTTCTGTCTCAACACTGCTGATGGTGAGGGTAAAATCTCTCCCAGAACCACTGCCACTGAACCTGGATGGGACTCCAGCAAACAATCTGGATGCACCATAGATTAGGAGTTTAGGAGATTTTCCTGGTTTTTGCTGATACCAGTTTAATTCATCATTAATGTTTTGACTGGCTTGACACTTGATCGTTACTGTGTCTCCTAGTGATGCAGTCTGAGAAGGAGACTGGGTCATCTGGATGTCACATCTGGAACCTAGAATTGAGAAAGAAAAAAAAAACACAACGAAATATATAATGCTGTCTTTTCAGTTCACAGAGCTTCCAAAAAGCCAGATAGCACTGACCACACTGAAATAAGCATTGCTATCATCCATACCTGGGATCCAGAGCAACAAGAGCCCCAGGAGATGAGCAGGAGCCATCATGTCTGTCCTGTGCCCTAATTGGGAGTGACTTCAGCACAGAGTGTGACCAGTCTGTTAAGAAGTCCTCAGAATATTAGGGCATTCTCTGATTACATGCAAATCAGTGGGGTCTAGATGATGTGGGCACTGATGCCCAGCAGTCTCACCTTAGGAACTGACCAGGCACCAACATCAGGTCCCAATTTTCTGGGACCAAGACATTTTGGTGTGTTCTGCAGAAAATTTCTTCCTCTCTAAGACTCATGGGACAGTCTGCCTCTGCTGTGCTGAGAGGGGGATTTTTATGTGCATTGTGACTGGGATTTCTTGCTAGTTCTACAATTCATCTTTTACAAAGGCATTTCAAGAAACTGGAAGATGCTTTAAAAGTCAGTTTAATTTGGACATGTGGATATTCTTTTATGCTGGGTCAAGACAAGATTTCTCTGTTAAACAACCCTGGCTGTACTGGAACTCATCCTGTAGACAAGGCTGGCCTCAAGTACATGTGAATATTTTTGAGGCCAGAGAGAGTTCTTCAAGAAATCTAAATCCAAACCATTTTTTTTTTTTTGGTATTGCTATGATTCAGTTCCTACCCTTGTGTTCACTCTATTTTTCTTGTGCTTCCTAGCTGACCTTTCTGCTCTGGAACCCATAATGGGGAATATATGTGTTCTTAGTGATATCTGCCTGAAAGACTGGTAAAGGGACCCCCTACTGGACAGACTGACAAAGAGCAGGATCAGCTGTTTATCCACGATTACCTGAAATCTGTGTCCTAAGTGTTAATTTGTTGTCCTTTTATTTTCATTTAGTGTTTATAACCCTTTTCCATGGTAATTCATATATCTTACAGTATATATTCTCACCTCTTGTATACCTTTCTAATTTCTCCAGCGTTATGTGTAAAATAGAATCTAGAAGTCAGAGGGTAAGCATCTATAATCATGAAGAATGTACTTATTACTTCTTCCATTCTTCACAGATTTAAGCATGCTCATACTCAAGTGTCCCAGTTTAAAAGTTTGTTTTTGTCATGTTGACACAAACATATATATTGAGAAGAGTGAATTTTGGTTATTGAATTAATTCCATTAAATTGTACTGATATCAAGTTTGTTCTTTATGATTGATGTGGGAGAGCTCAGTTCACTGTGAGCATTGTCAATGCTTGGTGGATGATTTTAGGTCATTTTCCATTGTCTTAGCTTCAGTTTTGCCTTTGTATTTCTGCTTCAAATTTTTTCATCGATTTAATTCAGTTATGGACTGTAAATTATTAGCTGAATGGACCTCTATCCAAACCAATCAAAAGGTGGAGAAAGAACACTCAAATTAACAAGATCATAAATGAAAAGGGGGTCATAACAGACACCAAGGAAATTAAGAGGATCATTTGGTTTTACTACAAAAGCCTGTATGCCACAAAATTGTAAAATGTAAAAGAAATGGACATTTTTTAGATAAGTACCATATATCAAAATTAAATAAGGTGAACAATTTATTTTTTATTTTTTTAAGGTGAACAATTTAGATAGACCTATAAGTTATGAGGAAATAGAAGCTGTCATCAAAAACCTCCCAACTGAAAAGAGCCCAGGACCAGATGGTTTTAATGCAGAATTCTACCAGAACTTCCAAGAAGAGCTAAAACCTACACTCCTTAATGCGTCCAGATAGCAAGATGTCTCTTTCAATTCTAGAGTTTGGAAGTTGCTTACAAAGAACTTCCTGTTTTCTTAGGCAATATTATATCCTTCTGGAGCCTTTAATGGAGTTGAAGAACTTATAGTTATAGTTTTTATTAGTTATGATAAAAGATAAAGTAGATATAAGTATTGTAACAGTAATTCTTGCTTGATACTTGTTTTGTTATATGTCATTTTACTGTGTCAAAAATAAAACCTTTTTTATTTAAACAGAAAAGGGAAAGTGATGTGGGATGTCCATCTCTATGTTCTGGTTATCATTAATGAATAAGTAAACTGCTTTGAGCCTATAGCAGGGCTCTAAGGTAACAGAGCTAGGTGGGAAAACTAGAGAGAATGCTGGGTAAAAAAATAGCAGAGTCAGAGAGACACCATGTTGCCCCACTAGAGACAGATCCTGGAACTGTAGCCAGTACGCCATAGCCAAGAGGCAATACACAGATCAATAGAAATGGGTTAAATTAATATGTAAGAGTTAACCAATAAAAAGGTAGAGTTAATGGGCCAAGCAGTGATTTAATTAATATAGTTTCTGTGTGATTATTTTGGGTCAAAGATAGTCTGGCAGCTAGGAACTAACAAGCAGCCTCCCTACTACAACTTCCTAAAACATCTCAGAGCCAGAATGGCAGGTGGCCATGCCATCAATTTTGTTAGAGCTCCACTGCTCTTTTGGGGTTCCTTTGAGCCAGTTAGCAGGTAAGAGACTGACTGGCAGAGTGCAATGCCACCAATACTACCATTAACATTACCCATTGGCATCTCTTCTAAGACCCACTATGCCATTAAACTCCATTCAATTCACCATCCTCAGGATAGACAGACACTCCAAATAAACTTCAGCAAATTTTATAGGCACAGACACAACAGAAAGCAAGATGAAAGAACAACCTATAACAGTCAGAAGAACATGAGGATACAGTGGAACTAGGCACCCAAACACCCACAACTTTTAGCTGAGATAACACTCCTGGACATGAAGACCTGTCAATCACCAGAACTCTTGACCATTCTGACCAAAAGACAACTAAGGAAACAGAAAATAAAGAACAAGGATACCACCCAAAAAGGATGACACATGAATCAACACCTAAATTATATCTCAAACCCT